>NC_090234.1:34013697-34233697 GCF_024489055.1 Chanodichthys erythropterus | reverse complement strand
TAAAGCCATTAAGGAATGGGCAAGACATTAAGTGAATTTCTAAAGACTGTCAATGTAACATACTGTATAGAGAAGTAGAGCTGTCATATAACTTTGAATTACACTACCCAAGAAATTAAATGCATGGTAACCTCCGTTGAGAGTTAGCAATAAGCCAATTATTTATTTATTTATTTTTTCTCCATGTTTTGGCCAATACTACACTGCCATTCAAAAGTTTAGAGTCAGAAAGATTTTTTTTTTTTTTTTTCCCGAAAGTAGTCTCTTATGCTCAACAAAGTTGCATTTATTTGATCAAAAATACTGTAAAAACAGTAGTATTGTGAAATATTATTTAGTTTCCAATTTTAATGTAGTTTCAAATGTAATTTAATCCTGTGGTGGCAAAGCTGAATTTTTACATGATACATCAGAAAATGCGCTGATTTGGTATGTAAAATGTTTGCTTCTTAATATTTTGTGGAAACAGTGATATAGATTTTTTTTTTTTTTTTTTTTTTTTTTTTTCAGAATTCTATGATGAATAGAAAGTATAAAAGAACAGTATTATTTAAAGGTGCCCTAGATTGTTTTTTTACAAGATGTAATATAAGTCCTAGGTGTCCCCCGAATGTGTCTGTGAAGTTTCAGCTCAAAATACCCCATAGATTTTTTTTATTAATTTTTGTAACTGCCTATTTTGGGGCATCATTAACTATGCACTGATTTTTTCAGCACGGACCCTTTAAGAAATGCTTTCCCTCTGCCACACAAGCTCTCGACTAAAATACAGCGCATTTACAAAGTTCACACAGCTAATATAAAAATGGATCTTTACAAGATGTTCGTCATGCATGCTGTATGCATGCTTCGAATTATGTGAGTAAAGTATTTATTTAGATGGTTACATTTGATTCTGTGTGAGTTTGAGGCTATGCTATGTGGCGAACGTCTAATTCTACACTGTTGGAGAGATTTATAAAGAATGAAGTTGTGTTTATGAATTATACAGACTGCAAGTTTTTAATAATGAAAATAGCAACGACTCTCGTCTCCGTGAATACAGTAAGAAACGATGGTAACTTTAACCACATTTAACAGTATTAGCTAGGGATGTCCAGATCACGTTTTTTTTGCCCTCGAGTCCGAGTCCGAGTCATTTGATTTTGAGTATCTGCCGATACCGAGTCCCGATCCGATACTTAATAGCCTAAATAAAAAAAGAATAAAGAAGAGTGAAAAAACAGATCCAGGAACAGTGCTTTTCAGGTTTTTCAGGTATCTAACAGTTTTCAAATAGTAATCAAATATAAAATATCACTGCATATTATCTTTACTGTATAAAATAAATAAAGATTAATCATTATTGAAGTTACAAAAACTATTCAGTCAAGAGCAGTAAGTGATTTCTTTGTTATTTGTTGTTTGATTTAACATTAAATACAGGCAGCAGGAATAGTTGTTTTCCCTTTAAGACATGCACGATCCAGTACATATACTGTTCCACATGCGCTGTCTTTCTCGACTAATATACGTTCACTTAAGACATAACTGACTATGTTTGTTAGGATACTCACTAGGACGGCCATTTTGACATAATTTTTGTATGAATGTGGACGCCGAAGCGCAAGACTTGAAAGAGAACTCAGTATTTGCGCGCTGACTGGAATAAGCATGTGCACGCTTCGAATGAGCGCACACAAATCTTCTCACAGCGCGTGCGAGTTCTCTTTCGCTTCTTGTTCTTTAAGGTTTAAATCAGCAAGGCTTAAATGAGTTAGTTTAAACACAGACAGCAACGTGTGCTTTTCTGGTCTCACCTGTGCTCGCGCGCTATCAACACCCGGATGATGTTTTGTCCACGCTTTCTGATTATCGTTGTTGTAACGTTTTGTCTATCCATCGACTGAAACATACATTATCTGAACTCTGTCTGTTTTCCCCGTTGCTATTTTAAACAAACCATATTAACCAATAGATGCGTCGTCATTCGAGATGGACCGCAGTGCAAGTGCGCTCCGTAAGTGGAGAACCGTATGGTTAGATTTTTTACTGAGAACCGTTGCACCCCTAATACATACAGCTATGAAAAAAATTAAGAGACCACTCCAAGTTCAGAAATCAATGTTAAGTGGTCTCTTAATTTTTTCCATAGCTGTATATATCAGAGTCCTGATCGGGAGGTAATGTCCGATTCCGATCGAGTCTGAAACCACATGATCGGGCCCGATTTCCGATCACATGATCGGATCTGGACATCCCTAGTATTAGCAACATGCTAATGAAACATTTAGAAAGACAATTTACAAATATCACTAAAAATATCATGATATCATGGATCATGTCAGTTATTATTGCTCCATCTGCCATTTTCCGCTGTTGTTCTTGCTTGCTTACCTTGTCTGCAGAGATCCAGACGTTAATACTGCCTTTCCTTGTCTAATGCGTTGAATGGGCTGGCATTATGCAAATATTGGGGGCGTACATATTAATGATCCAGACTGTTACGTAACAGTCGGTGTTATGTTGAGATCCGAGTGTTTTCCGGAAGTCTTTTAAACAAATTAGATTTACATAAGAAGGAAGAAACAATGGAGTTTGAAACTCACTGTATGTCATTTCCATGTACTGAACTCTTGTTATTCAACTATGCCAAGGTAAATTCAAATTCTGATTCTAGGGCACCTTTAAATAGAAATCTTTTGTAACAATTTTAAAGGTCCCGTTCTTCATGATCCCATGTTTCAAACTTTAGTTAGTGTGTAATGTTGTTATTAGAGTATAAATAAAATCTGTAAAATTTTACTGCTCAAAGTTCAATGCCGAGCGAGATATTTTATTTAACAGAAGTCGCCTACATCGAACGGCCAGTTTGGACTACATCCCTCTACTTCCTTCTTTAATGACGTCACTAAAACAGTTTTTTGACTAACCTCCGCCCACAGGAATACACAAAAAAGGGGGCGTGGTCTTGTTGCGCTGCCACGGAGAAGAACAAGAGTTGCGTTTGTAGAGTGTGTTTGTCGCCATGTCGTCGAAACGGTGTTATTTTCATTCCCGCAGTCCAATCACCTTTGTTTGGCCTTCCCAGGGACGCTGTACTTAGAGATCAATGGTTACAATTCATGTTTAACTCGGTTCCCGAAAATTATAATTGTGGTATCCTTACTGCAATAGTTAATGTTGGACTGCAGTGCACATAATGGCCACAAGAGGGGACTATGATTATGTACGTGGCTGTTTTCCGTATGAGGTACTCTTCTGAGTGAGTGCTAACGTTGTACATTTTCTGTCGCTGCTTGTGGAGATTAAAGAGTTCAGTCTCTCTGGAATTATTGTCTTTTGTGTTCATTCGGCACAACACCACAATAATCCACATGTAAAACTATGTGCAGCACACGTTATGGTAAGAGGCGTGACCTTTCCGGGCAAGGAGCGCTCTCTATGGCTCTGGGTGCGCTAAGCTGCTGTCGAATCACAACACAGGAACTGCTGGCACAATCAGAACTCGTTACGTATTTCTGAAGGAGGGACTTCATAGAACAAGGAAGTCATCAGCCCGTTTTTATGACAGTGGAAACAGTGGTAAACAGGTAAGTAAATTATGTGAAAAATGCTGTGTTTTTTTACACGCGAAACATGAACACATGTTATATTGCACACTATAAACACAATCAAAGCTTCAAAAAAAAAAAAAAACGGGACCTTTAAAGTCTTCACTGTCTTTATTTTTTTATTAATTTATTGCATAAAATTATACCCTTAAAACCCAAAACGTTTTAACCGTATGTTAAATGTATGTATTCTGTATAGAAATTAAAATAAACATTTATAATAAAAAACACTGAAAGCTATACATTAATTGTTTTAAAAGCTACAATTTAATTTAGGCATCACAACATTATAATGTACAGTCAGAGAGATTACATTAAACAGGGTTATTAAATAGTGTTTGTAAAGATTAATTAATTTTAATTGAACATTTGATGGTGAGGGAATCTATATGTAAAAACAGGGTAATTGGGAATTCACAATTAACATTTTTTTTAATAAACATTTTTCTTGGTTTATAAAAAAAAAATATTTAAACCTGGGTCCAACAGTGCTCAGCATAAATGAGTACACCCCCTTTGGAAAGTAACATTTCAAACAATATCTCAATGAACACAAAAACAAATTCCAAAATGTTGACAAGACTAAGTTTTATATAACATCTGTTTAACTTATAACATGAAAGTAAGTTAAATAAAATAACTTAGATTGCACATTTTTCACTTTTACTTAAATTAGGGTGATGCAAAAATGAGTACACCCCACAACAAAAACTACTACATCTAGTACTTTGTATGGCCTCCATGACAACACCAAGTCTTCTAGGCATGGAATGAACAAGTTGACAACATTTTGCAACGTCTATCTTTTTCCATCATTCAAGAATGACTTCTTTTGAAGACTGGATATCTGGATGGAGAGTGATGCTCAACTTATCTCTTCAGAATTCCCCATAGGCGTTTGATTGGGTTCAGATCAGGAGACATACCACTGAATCACTTTCACCCTGTTCTTCTTCAGAAATCCAAGTGGCCTTAGATGTGTGTTTAGGATCATTGTCATGTTGGAAAAGTGCACGACGACCAAGGACAGGGAGTGATGGTAGCATCTACTCTTTCAGTATAGAGCAGTACATCTGTGAATACATGATGCCATCAATGAAATACAGCTCCCCGACACCAGCAGCACCAACACGTTTCAGAGTCCCAGTCTTCATCTTTTTCAGCATGGGCCCTGGAAAACTCTAGGTGGGCTTATTTGTGCTTGGGCTTTAGGAGAGGCTTCTTTCGTGGACGGCACCCATGCATGCCTTTATTCCCCGTGACACAATACAGCGTTCACTGCAGAGGAGTCACCCCAGTTTGGCTTTCTACTATTTTAGAAAACTGCAATGAACTTGCATGACGATTTTCTTTAACCCTTCTCATCAGAAGACTTCTGTGGACGACCTTGACGTCTCTGTGAGATGGTTGCAGTTCCATCTTTTTAAATTTTTGTACCACTTTTGCTATAGTATTCTGACAGATAAGTAAAGCTTTGCTGATCTTCTTGTAGCCTTCAACTTTCTGGAGTAAAGAAATTATTTTCTTTCTCAGGTCTTGTGACATTTCTCTTCCATGTGGTGCCATTACTGACAACATGAAATGGGAAGGGGTTTTAACACCCTTTTATAGTCAACTGTCTGCTGGACACCTGTGTAATGAATAATTAGACTCACCTGTGGTTGAATTCTTGTTAAATTAGACATTTGTAGTCTAAAATTTAGCTTTGCTCCAGAGACTTTCAGTGGGGTGTACTCATTTTTGCATCACCCTAATTTGAGTAAAACTGAAAATTTTGTTCTCTAAGTTATATTATTAACCTTACTTTCATGTTATAAGTTAAACAGATGTTACATAAAACTTAGTCTTGTCAACATTTTGGAAATTGTTTTTGTGTTCATTGAGATATTGTTTAAAATGTTACGTTTCAAAAGAGGTATACTCATTTACGCTGAGCACTGTATATGCTAAACAAAAACTATTCTATGACCTTATCCCACCTTACACTTAAAATGACTACTGTTTTTTTTTTTTCTTCATGTCTTCTCATCTAGACGATATGAAGTGTGCCAAGCTGTCACTCGCGCACTCTCCAGCCACTGATGATGGACGAAAAATAAATCAACTAACAAAAAACTGTTAGTTTTATGTTGAGCACCATTACAACTGTCTTTCTGTGAGTTTCAATTGGTCTTTTTAACAGCATTTAATTGAGGAGTCCTGTAAAACTTTACCGCATGCTAAATTCCTGCCTTGTCCACTAACTGCAATTTTGTACATAAGAATAATGTCATTCAAGTTCACCTTGCTTTAATTGAAATATTTCAACAGAAACAGCAGAAATAGCAGAAATAAAATGCTTGGTTTCAAGGGCTCTAAAGAACAGAGGCTTTTTCATAAATGTCTGGTGTTCAGAAGAGCACTTGAACACTTATTTTGGACTATACTTACAACATATTCTGAAAAATTACACAAACAGTATTCGGCTGCTCTATTATTATCATTTTCATCCAAACTAAATCCCAGATTTGGTCAAAATAATTTCTATAAAAACTGTCAAAGGAACAATTTTGAAAAGTTCTATTGGAAATAAATGTTGTGTCAAAATAGAGTCATTTACCAAGAAGACCTGCCAATACTGACTTGAAGTATTGACCTTACGGTATCTCAAATTATTGATTCCATTCCAGACATCTCATCACATAACACTTCTTTACCGCATCCCTAGGCCTCGCATTGCTTTTCTGTGTCTGAAGATAAAGACCATATTAATCAATTTACCAAACTTCTAGGGCAATTTCCCAGAAACTTTGAAATATTAATCTCTGCCTGTGACACATTGGGCTGGTCACTCTTCCCTCCTTAGAAATATCACTGATGTTCACTCATACATTTTAAACTCCACATCGCTCCTTCATACTTCTTCCAGGCAACTAATTACTGAGTTCAGTGATGGAAGGGCACATATTTAAACTGCAGTCCATTAATCAAACCTCGGTTGAAATATTAATAATACATGTTAATTTAGCAATTACGACCCTTAATTGCAAGGGCCCCCAATGAAAGCCCAGTGATTCGCAACTGATTCGACGGCCAGTGTAAGACACATAATATTCTGGTAAGTAGGATATCAATTCAAATGTTAAAAATACTCTGGAGTTACAGATTAGATTGAAATGGTATTTATCTTAAAGGTTAAGGCCTGTGAGACTCGTTTCAAAATGTATTTATACAGTAACATAACTTAAGTTAGTTAAACCACACCATAATCACTATGATAATCATTAATGACTACTTGCTTTACCTTTTATTGCCAGTATCAGATAGGAGTGGGTGATATGACCAAATTCATAACAGTATGACTAATTTTATATCATGGTAACAGGGAATAAAGTTATTGTATAGAATGATAATTAAGAGTATTCAGTATATTACAGTTGCTGAATATTAAAACTTAAATAAAAAAAAAAAATGCTGGCTTGTTTCAACATGTTTGGGTCAATCATGGACAAACCCAAATACTGGGTTAAAAATTGTATTTAAAAATTGAAACCAACAGCTGGGTTTGTCCATATTTGACCCAAATATGGGCATTTTTTAGAGTGTATAATGTTTTCTATATTATATTTCTGCCATGACAACTCTCGGGAGTGTTCGGTATGGTAATGGATATGACAATGTAGATATTTTTGGTCTTGGCGGAATAGATCTGCTACGCTGCTGCTGCTGTTGATTATTGCTGCTGCTGCTGCTGCAGAGCGAGTATGGGACTTGCTACTGCCAATACATACACGACCCCCTGCTGAGAGCAAGTAAGACATGCTGCTGCTGTACAATATAGCGTGCATGAATAACCGTAGCAGATCTATACATGTGGAGCTGGGGAAGGTGGAGGGTTTCTGAAATACAATGCTAACTCATGTATTTA
Source organism: Chanodichthys erythropterus (assembly GCF_024489055.1). Classification (NCBI taxonomy): domain Eukaryota; kingdom Metazoa; phylum Chordata; class Actinopteri; order Cypriniformes; family Xenocyprididae; genus Chanodichthys; species Chanodichthys erythropterus. The sequence goes on along the minus strand of NC_090234.1, from coordinate 34,226,197 downwards.
AAAATTAAGCACGCAGCTCATTGGCTACTAATACAGCAGGAACCAATCATCTGTGACCTATAGATATTGATGTGATAGATTATGATGCAATTTGACAGTGAATCCCATAACATCATTTCTCAGTGTGCAACCAACTGTCTGTCCTCACATATAAACACAAATAAAACGTATGGCCGCGAGCGTGTAAAGCGTTCACTTATCTCAGTAGCGAACTCAAAGTTCCGCTACGTCAATGGCTGACCACCACACTGCAAAGTGTCTTCTATTTAAGCTCCTGTCAATGAATACCTCGGCATTTTAAGCAGAGAGAGATTTCTGACAGTCATGCAGCCACCGCTCAGATCAACAAAGCGCGTCTTCATTCGGCCACACTTCCAGCCGCTGCAACACGCCGCATAGAAAACATCTGATGTTATCAGGAGCGCAACACAATTATACTATACAGATTATAACACAAAATACATATTAAGCATACTGAGGCTGCCTTGGCACGCTCTAGGGTAAGCAGAAATGATAAATATCATTCTACGTGAAATCCATTAATTAAATGACTTACCGACCTTGCAAAATCGCTGTTTGTCCTGTAGTATGAAAAAGTATATGCCCAATAAAATCCGAATACAGCTGCTCACGTACTTAGTATGTAAATAAGATGAAAACATTGTTTGCATTTTAATCATGATATATTCACATTGCATGATCACTCATTAGCCGACACAAACTCATCCACTCAACAGCAACAGGTAACTTTAGCCCTGCACGCGGCACGCACGCAACGTCTGCTGCATTCCATGTTATGTTGTTGATATCCGCTCCATTGCTATCTGAATTTTTGTTATCCATACTGCTGCTGTACAAAATACTTGCTGTAGCTTCATTAGAATGTGATACAAAGCGAAACCTGTTTCCATTTAAGTTCAGCAAGCTTGTCTCTGTGTCATTATATACATGCATATGCGCTAGCTGCTAAAATGCTTAGTAATTCTCTCTAAGCATTAAACAGACTGTTGATATGACATAGAATTGATAAAGCAGACTACGCAAAAATGCGCAGTGATATAGTGTAAAACCCATGTACTTATCTTAGATGATATCTGAAGCACGCTGCGCTACTAAGCAATGCTAACTCATGTATTTAAAGGGAACTAATCATCTGTGACCTATAGATATTGATGTGATAATTAGCAGGTGTGTTAAAGGACCTATTAGCCTGCGCCATCTAGAGTTTCATGCCAGAACTTTGTATTTAAGTACTTTTTGTATTATAAAGTATGTAATTCACTGGAATATCCAAAAATTATAAACCATTATGACATTGAATTTCCAGAAAATTTTGATGATAATTAAAAAATATATATATTGTTTAATTACTATTTTTTCATTGAGTATTTTTATTTTTATGCTGTACCATCATGTCACTTAGCCCTAGCCTCAGATAGTATAAATAATTACAGTAGTGTTACACATGCACATACATTATGACTTATGGCATAACTATATAACTCGTCTCCCTTCAACACTGCAAGAAAAATAATTGTAGAAAAATTGATAATGTCCTTGGAGAAAATGACCAGTGCCTTTTCCATTATGTTTACGGATATGTCCTTCGACCTTAAAACACAACACAATGCAAAGACTAACTCAAATAACTGGGTAAAACACCTGTGAAAAATCAATAGAAATTCTTTCATATTAAAATGGTACACATTTTCTTACAAGGCTTTTCTTAGAGTAAAGTGAATTCTGAGTATTCTTTCTCCTTCACCTGCACTATTATAACACCCATCCGTTCCCCACCACTTAAGTTCACCATCTGCTGGGCCCACCCCTCTTTCTCTCCATCTGGATAAATGAAACTCCGTCTGCCAAGCTTGGATAGAAAGACTGAAATACTTTATTGACCCTCAAGGGGATATTCAGCTGGAAAAGAGGGCTGTGCGATATGTAAAAAAAAAAAAAAAAAAACCTATCACAATTTCTTTTATCAATATCGTGATTCTGTTGGAAATGGGATTTCGCTTTACAATCATAAATGCATTCAGTGTGAATTTGAAACATATTTCCAAAGGAAACCAATTAGAACTTTATCAAAAAGCTGTAACATGTCTCTAGAACAGACATATGGCAAAACAAATATTAATGTGGGTAATCAAACCATCATAACAATAAAAAAAAAAAAAAAAAAAACAACACTGACTAAAGTTCAAATAACTAAAATTAGAACAACGCTAAACATGTCAGTTTAATTCATACTGGAAGCTAGAGGGCAACCTCGAGCAGAAACTCCACATTTACCTCAAAGACATAATATAATAAATCCCCAATGTGAAGGTAGCGCTTTCGCTGAAACAAAAGATAGAATGCTTTGACTGATTAGACATGAAGACAATAAACACACGACTGCATCAATATATGGTGTATTTGAGTTCTTCAAGCCTTCTTGGGTATTTTCATAATAATAAAGTACATTTGCAATGCTATAATCGACATGGCCTTCATCACTGTATAGAATACATAAAATAATACATTGTCTCAAGCCACATCAGATCAAAAAAGGAAATGTTGCTTCTTTTTTGCCCTTATAGTTCACTGACAAGGTTTGAACTGTACATATGCTTGGCTACTAAAAATGGGATATTTTTTCCTAATTATAGGAGTTATTTCATCTATGGTTCCTACATTTCTTAGATTTCTGCTTGTTGTAAATCAGGTACAGATAAATTAACACAGTACCAGTACATTTATTTAAATGCGTTGAGAGCAACTGCGTGTCTGAATTAGTCATACCATCTCTCTATTAAATGTGAAGCTGTGGGTTGTAAGCAGTTACTTCAAAAGTAGAAATATATTTGCTATAACTTTTGAGTTTCTAAGCTGCTTTAGTGATAAATCACAGGACAGCATTGACAACGAATTTCTGGGCTCCTCTCTGTGCGCGCGATACTCACGTGATGTGCAGCTACTGTCTGTATGAGTGTTCATGTGCCACAATGCATCAAAGCAGTACCTCAATATAATAATACACATCCAAAATCATTTGAATGTCCAGACTGGCAAGCCTCAAAAACATACAACTGACAAAGTATAGTGAAGACGCAAGTGAAAGTGATATCACTTCAGGGTTCGCCGCTCAGACGCTGTCTGTGTGTGTTGACTCTGCATTTTGTATGTTTTGTATGTTTTAAAGGGAAAGTATTAACAGGATTAAAAAAACAAAATAACTGAATTTGGAAAATGACAGCATTTAGAGGGGGTGGTTAGAGGTTCTGAATTTCAGTTTCGATTACTTTTCGATTAATCGTCCAGCCCTAGTTAAAAGTATTACTACAGTCAAGATACCTTACAAAAAAAGTAGTTAGCTAGATAGAGACAGACAGACAGACAGACAGACAGACAGACAGACAGACAGACAGACAGACAGACAGACAGACAGACAGACAGACAGACAGACAGACAGACAGACAGACAGACAGACAGACAGACAGACAGACAGACAGACAGACAGACAGACAGACAGACAGACAGATAGATAGATAGATAGATAGATAGATAGATAGATAGATAGATAGATAGATAGATAGATAGATAGATAGATAGATAGATAGATAGATAAAAAAGGTAGTAGCATCATTACTTTTAGAAAGAAATTATGACTTTTATAAGTTGTTCTGTTCAAATTCATTTCACTGATGTTTGTCAGATACTCAAGGGGCCATTATATTATTACAAATCTTCACAAAAATTGAGTTTCTGAAATTAGATGTCTTCTTCTGGATAGTGTATCGTGCCATTACCAGGCCTGGTAATAAAATGGGTTCTTTGGGAGAAGCTCTAAAAGAGCGACTACAGGAGGCTAGATCTGAAAAGTTGAAGAACTGAGAGATTATACAAGCACTCGAAAGCACACACAAGCCCACACACGCACACACTTCACTGCACACTCAGGAACTTTAACATTTTGTCTCATTCAAAGTCAAACCAATTAGCACATGCTGCTCTGATTTCCTTGAGGAAATTACTTTTGATTTAAATACGTCCTCTAAAAATATTTACATTGCTAATGGGAACCACAGACTGTGCGTCCCTATTGTAAATAAATGTGTCAGGCTTTGTTTCCTATTAGCCGTCCGACTGAAATTATCTACCCGTGAGCAATCGTTAGCGTCTGTACTTTGACGGTTTAGGCGGTATTTAAGCAGGTGGAGGCAACAGTGTAATTAAACTATCCGAGGCGCGATTTGTACGAAGGTGACAAACGCTACCGAGAGTAACTTTACAGCGGCCAACCAATGCAGGTAGATGTGTTTGCACGAAGACGACGCCTGCTAATGATAATGAAAACAACTCGCTAATGTGATCCTGTTTGTGCTCATGTTGTCTTATTGATGTATAACAGCTAATTTCCTCCGCAAGCATCTGCAGATGATAGAATGTCCGCGGGATGCCACCGCTTTTCTACCTCAGGCTATCTGCGTGGTGTAGCACAACAGGTGTGCACCATGTAGCAACCTTGTGCTGCCCAACCCAAACATCCCATCTTGCACATCAGATTTATAGCCGTTGCCTCCTTTCTTTGGCATAAACAACTCATTTGGACAGCCAGCATGTTGTAAACAATGCAGGCCTGGAGGCAATATATCAGTGCAGTCCAGAGATTTATATGTGTGAAGTTGAGGCAGAAATCTCAGCAGACAAGTGTTCCTGATCTCATTGGCGTCCTCCTTGTTCACTAATCCTGTCGTTCCCAATGCTCTTATCACTGCTAAATCATGCAGCTGACCCCGGCGTGTTTACTAAGGTCTGCCAGGCCTATTCCCAACATCCCTACCAAATCCGTCATGAGCCAATAAAGAAAATGCCAATGCTGAGCTTGAGGCAGCCGTTAGTTCCATGTAGAGGTGCGGAGGACACGAACAGTGGGTCTCCTTTCTTTTTCTCCTATCTCCTCCACACACTCCTACCCGTGCAGCCCAGAGCATAAGCCCTATATATTACACAAACACACATGCAGCATCCACAAATAGAGCTTCAGCAACATGTCTGTCATGAGAAGCTGCTCAAAGAAATGGTGAAAGACTGATAAAGAGAAATAGAGACAGAGTGAGCCATGCCAGTCATAACTCTGGAAGGGTGGCAGAATGACCATATAATGACCATATAATTGCATACTTGTGCATTGATTAGATATATTGTTGTGCTGAAAATGTCAAATACAGATGAATTGTTTCAAAATAGAGTTTGAACTTAAAAAAAAAAAAATGTCAACAAACGGTCATTGAAAAGAGGTTCTTAACTTAGGAGGTCAAAAATAAATCTATAGGTGTATATACTGTATATATATGTACAGCAAGTATATAATATAATGTTACACATCAGGGGCCGTATTCACAAAACATTTTATCTTACCACTAAGAGTTCTCCTAAATAGCAGTAAAAGTTCTTAGCTAAGAGTTTTCTCTTAAAACCTATTCACAAAGCTGCTGAGACAAACTTTTACTAAGGAATAGACTGAAGTCTCAAGCTAAGAGTAAGGGTGGGGTTGACCTCGTTGCTATGGAGTATACACACAGTGATTGGTTGATGCGGGAGGAGTCAGCGATTTAATCATAGAAATATTGTAGAATGACGTGTCATGTTTCCATATTAAAATAATGGTTTTAAAATACAAATGTTGCCCTATTCAAATAAATATTTTTTTAATAAAAATGTTGGCAAAGTCAATAAAATGTTGCCATATTGTTGCCATAAAGATTTTAAAGTGTCACTAATTTTTTAAGTGTCACTAATTAAACTAGTATATACAGTTAATTGTCTGCCTCTTGGATGTCTGCATCTCAAGACAAGGCAAAATTCAAGCGACAAATTATGTTTTATAAAGAAAGTTTGGGAGAAACACATTCGAACAATCTTTCTAATCAGCTTGAGAGGAGGAATATATACACAAACGAGAGCAGACTCGCCTATAGTTACTTCCTCTGTTTTCTGCATCCCTCCACCACCCCGCTCCTCACTCTCGGCTGGGGATATAGGGATAACTTTGGGTTTGGGCTAAATTCCAAGCTTGGAGCCCTCGATCCCCTTGGACAGCACACCAAATACACTTATTATATATATATATATATATATATATATATATATATATATATATATATATATATATATATATATATATATAATCTACTCAAACATTTATAAGTGTAATTTATAAGTGCCACAGGTAATCAGACAATATTTATTTATTTGTTAAAGATTTTTTTTTGGCGTCTCATCATAGATTCAAAACTATAAATCAAAATGTATTCCATTTATGAAGAAAAGGTTCAGCACCCAAGGCTTTATCGCTATTGCCTCAATGGTGTACAGTGTCTTTGGGTGGATTGGGACTGTTTGTGATTTGGTCTTAGTGACTTAGGAGTCCTCTTGACTACTCCGAACATTTTACAGGCTTAGGAGCTAGTTTTAGCACTAAAATGCTTTGTGAAATACTTATAGAGCAAAAATTTAGGAATCCTAAAATTAGGACTGACACAACCATTATTTTTAAGAGTTTCTCCTAAATCGGCAATTTAGGAGCTACTTTTAGCCTTAAGATGTTTTGTGAATACGGCCCCAGATATTCTTCCCCAACAGTTAACAAAACGTTCACTTAAAATATAACAGATAATGTTTGCGTGAATACTCGCCAAGACAGTTTTTTTTTTTTAAATACTGTAATTCTGTGTATATGTATTTCAGGATCGCTGCGTCTTTGTGAGTGCACTTCAGATCTGTCAGTCAGCGCGAGTAAGATGTTTTGTTTACATCAGCATGAGTTTGAAAATGACATTTCATTGGTTCCAATGTCATTGAGAATTCGCTATGAATATTCACAAAGTTGGAATGATGCACTTTAACGATACTAATCTTGTGCTGAGGGGATGCGCCAGTCGTCCAGAAGCGAGCATGGCATTTTTCATGGTCAAAGCAGGAAAGGTACTCCTCTCGGAAAATGCACAAATAAAGATACGTTTAGATGTTTAATTGTTATTCGGAGCATTGGGAGGGCTTAATGAACTCATTTTTGTGAAACCCTCGATTTCGACCAAAATTGACATTTTGCCTTTAAAACAAGTGTTATGCTTGTGCATTCAGACTCATTTTGTCTCATTTCTTAAACCTCTTGAATCTTGAATATTGAATAGATTTTTGTAATTTGACAAGTCTTGAAAGCCATCATGGAGTATGAATGCACTTGCAAGAATCTTAATGGCAGTATAAAATTTCATGTAACAATCATCCACACATATTCAAAGCTTCCTGACACTCTTAATAGACCTCTTAATGTAAGTCTCTCAGTGGATGTCTTGTTTGGCGCCATCGGTGTAAGATGCAGACACCTACGTTTAATCTGATATGAGCTATCAGTGATGGGATAATCATAAAGCAGAATGATTTTAAGATCAGCTTGCATGACTTTCAACTGAGAACAAATGGCTCAGCGAGTAAAAAGCTAATGGATGAAGTCTGACTTGTCAGTAACTGAACACTGTTCACTTTTCAGAAATGTGACACCCCTAAAAGAGAAATTCTGAATGTTTTTATGCAATGATATTACTCACAGTTTCATGATGGGGGAAAAAAAACTCAATATACACAATGTAATCCATATTTATAATAGAAGCTTTATAAAACAATAACTCAGCCACCTAATCCTATGAAAAAAATTGCCATATAGATGAAAGAGTCCATCATTACAATGTAATTGAATCAAAAGCTACATGAATATGGTATTCAGTCCTTGCTGAATGACTTGAAATGTAATAAACTATTACATTTTAATGCATTTTTATGTGAAAAATGGGCAATGAGGTTAAGTCATGCAATAGCTTTTCAATCATTCATTGTGCATTTATATATATAACAACAGGTTATAAATGCATGATATCTGTATGAAGCATAACATTTCTATTAAAAGCACCAAAATATTAATATAAACACATTATTTGCTACATGTCAGTTCTAAAAACATTAAATTGATAAAGGAGGCTGAAACAAACAGGTTTTTCCACCCCTTCCTCTGATCTTATCAGGATGCTGAGAAATAGAAGTAAAATGCTGCTGTTATGAATGATTCTCTCTCATTTCAATTATAGTACACAGAGCCTGGCAGTGATGTGTTTACCAATCATAGATTAGACTTTTCCTTCTATTAACTTTAATGATACCATTAATGTGTCATTTTCCTCTTTTCCACAGCCTAAAAAAGGGCTTTTTGTCGTGAACAACAGCATAGTAAAGCTTAAAGACAGCAAGTAACACTGTTCGCAATCCACTTCTCACACTATATGATGAAATATTTCAGAATGAAACATGATATTCAACTAGACAAAAAAAAAAAAAAAAAAAAGGGGCAGAACCATGATTTTATTCCTTGGTATTGATTGGTTCGCAAAAAGTGGCATTAGATTTAAAAATGGGAAAATATCAACAAGAACTTAATAGTGTGTAATGCTCAAAAAATGATAGCTAGAATAATTGATTGGCAGGGTTCCTACACATTTTCCCTATCAAAATGCCATACTTTTCCAGACTAAAATTTCCAAATCTCTCTGTAGACTTTTCAGCATTATATTTAAAGTCATTTGTAAATATATTAATTTTCGTTGTTTTGTTTTGTTTTCCATTGGATTTCTCGAAGTGATAACATGCACTTACATGATGAGAAGAAACCTAAAACGCTTTTTAAGCTGCATATATTCATCTCTGACATAAGTTTGATAATGTAAATGTGGTTTGATGTTGTATGATGACCAAACAGCAAAGTACAGTCTGATTTAGATGATTTCTCCTTAATCTGTTGCTGGTTTGAGTGGCACACATAAAGTGAAGTTCAAAAGAGACTCGCTTTTGGTAAAGACAAACAGTTTTGCGTAATAAAAATATGTGCCTTGAATTCATTCAGTCGTGTTTGACAATCGCTAAAGGATCACTAAACTTTTGCAATTGAAAACACTCACACATTTTACAATACTACTTTTACAATATTTTAGTTTTTCCCCCATACTTATTACAGACCTGGAAATTACTCAAATCAAATTCCATATTTTTCCATACTTTTCCAAACTGCCCTGGACTGAACTATAGATAAAATGATCGATCGAGGAAAGAACTTTAAATCAACAGACAGGCAGAAAGAATGATCGATCGACAGATAGATAGTAGGGATGTGACGAGACAGGTATCTCACGAGACGAGACGAGACTCGAGACTGAGTTCAGGAGACAAGACGAGACAAGATTTTTACACACTATTTTTAAGAAATCCTCAATGGTGAAATACATGACTAGAAAAAATATTCTGCAGGTGTATTTGAAATGTTTTAACTAATCATCTTGTAATGAATGTCATTTCAGTTCTACTTTCTGAGTATGAATTATCATATGCAGTAAAAGACAACAATACTCAAGTAATGTAAAAGGTTTTGCCACTAACTCAACTGACTGACTTCTCTTCTGTATGATTTCAGTCTCTTCAGACCTTACTGTACATGATTTATGAGCTTCTACAGCTTTAGACCTCCTAACTGAGCTCCTTTCCACAAACTGATCATAGAAATAAAAACAGTATAAATAAAAATGGTAACACTTTACTATAAGGTCTCATTTATTAACATTAATGTATTAACCAACATCAACTAACAATGAGCATTATATGTGCTACAGTATTTATTAATCTTTGTTTATGTTAGTTAATAAAAATAGTCATTCATTGTTAGTTCATAGTTTACAGTGCATTAACTAATGTTAACAAATGAAACCTTATTGTTTGTGCTTAATAAGATTAAGAGAAAACTGTTATTCGTTTTCATGGTAACACTTTACAATAAGTGCAACCATAATCGCACTCTCTCAATATTCAAAGTGCAAATAAGACCAAATTTTTCTTTGATACAGAGCTAAGAGATGGTTACAACTACACTACCCAGCCTAAAATAGCTTTCATATTGAGAGATATCTGTATTCATCAGGGAGCCGCTTTCAAAATGCGGGGTATTGAGATCACGTTTGAATGCGCGCGCGCGTTTACTTTCACTTTCAGCGATTGCGCGCAACTCTATAAATATGGAGTGTCAGTGACCGTTATCCAACCGAATTAAATGTTTTTTTATTTAAATACAAAGCAAAACGACAGAGGAGGCGTAATGTAAACATAGAGGTGGAATATTCTTTCCTAATCATCCTAACCAGTCTGTCATGGCAACATCACGAGACTACTTTTCGCCTCGACGAGAAATCTCGTCACACTTTAGTCTCGCGAGATCTCGTCACACCCCTAATAGATAGACAAAAACCGATCGAAAGAATGGCAGAAAGAACATAGATAGAACGTTAGAATGGCAGAACGATAGAATGACAGAATGATCTAGATAGAATAGGTAAAACAATATGATTGATAGAAAAAACGTTTGAACAACAGATTCAACAGAATGATAAAACAACAGAACAAACGACAGCATGATAGATTGAATGGATGGATGGATGGATGGATGGATGGATTGATTGATTGATATTTTGTAATAATAATAATAAATATAGCTGCAAGCAGCAATTACGGGGCCAAGCACAAAAACGGCACAAGAAGCAAGCCAACACAGCTGGGAGCATCAGACTAACTGCAACAGTGAGCAATTAAAGACCTATTAAGATCATTTTAGGCAAAAGAACTGAAAAATGATGAAGAAAATTGTCTTGGTATGGTCAGAGTGCGGTGACAATGACACTTGCAAAGTTTGGTGTCAATATGTCAAAGCATTCCAGAGATACAGCTTTAGGAGTGGGTTTTGCATCATGCCTCAAATTCGTTGCTCCAGTATATGAAAACGGTTTGATGTATTGACTTGAATTCCAGAACATTTCTCGGCATGATCTGAAGATGGTGCAATTTTGGTGAAAATCGGAGCAACGGTCTAGGAGGAGTTCGAAGGTTTTTAAAGAAAAACAATATGGCAGACAGCATCAAAATACAGCATTTAAGGCCAAAATTCAAAATGGCCGAAAGCTAAAATGTCCGATATGGGAAAATTGGAAATCATTCGACTCAGCATAATGCCCTGAATCTAACAAGACCAAAGTTATGATGGACAAACATGAATTTGGACAAACCCATCAGAAGTTATAAGCAAAAATAGCCATTTTTCATATCTCCGTACCAGTAGGTGGCTCTGCGCCAAAACACTGCATGATGCCTCAGGTCATGCTTGTGATGACATGTACCAAGTTTACTCTGAATATAATAAAGCGTTGCAGAGAGTTGCTTACGTCTATTTTCGCAAGGGCTACGTAAAATTATTTTGCGTGTTTTTCGAAAACGGTTTGATAAATCAACTTGAATTCCATAACTTTTTGTTGGCATGGTCTTAAGATGATCTGGATCAATTTTCATGAAAATCAGAGAAACGGCCTAGGAGAAGTTAGAAAAAGTAGGTTTTTCAGAAAATTCACAATGGCGGAAAAATTTTCATAATGGAAAATGACATCATAGGGTGCAATCGATTCGTCTTGACCCAAGGAATCAGAAAAAAGAATTTTGTTTCTAACCCTTACGGTTCAAAAGTTATTAACATAAACATAAGTGCAACTTTAGACAGCTGGTGGTGCTAGAGAGATTGAGTTAGAGATTCCAAATTTGCTATGGACACAGTTCAGACTGTCCTCTATCAGTGTTCCAAATTTTACAACTTTTTAGCATATGGTTCTATGGGCTGCCATAGACTCCCAGAGTGGAAGAAGAAGAGCAATTGAAAAGAAATCTAATGATTACAATAGGTGCCTCTGCACCTTCAGTGCTTGGCCCCTAATAATATTGTGCATCAATTCAAAGTAAGATCAGAAGTACATTAAAGTACAAACCGAGCTGTCAGGAAAACGCCCAAGTTCAGAGGCGGACATCGAAATTGATGTTTCTCCCCTAAGGCGGCTGTACAGGCCCAGATGGCTGTAAACTATGAGGACAGAGTTGTGATGGCACAGACACTAGAGGGTTTAACTGGGTTTGAGAGGGGAGAGGGGCAGTGCCAGGCCTGTCAGATGGCAGCTCATTGTGCCTCGCCAGAGGCTGGCAATGGCTACAGGTGGGACGGCTACCACGCCAGCTTGCTGGCATCTACTCTTTGGCCTTCTGGTCGAGTATGGAGGGAAACTGCACAAGGATTCATTATGATAATCAAAGGTCGAGTCTTGAAGCTGGTCATGAGGATGTACTGTACAAACCAATCACTTGGTCACAATTCCGGAAAATGGTTAATTTTACGGAAAAAAAAGCAATATGGACGGCACTAGACATCACTGGCATTTGAGGGCATTTTGACTGTCAGATAAGGTTGTTTAGTGGCAAATAATGTAATGTTTTCAGTAATTATTCTTGTACAATGTCATTCAAAGGTGAAACAATGAATCTGGTTATAAATCAAATGCAAATTTATATTGCATACACATACAGTAACTGACAAATGTTGGTCAGAAGCCAATTTTTGTGGGTCAAATAGATGTTTCAAATATAAATGATGAAATGAAATGAAATTAAAATCACAGTAAACAAACCGATGCATTCTCATTAATGGCATTTTAACAGTTTGAGGACATACAACAATCATTCTCTTTGTGAAACATTCGCAATTGCTTTATCTGGGCAACATCAAATATCCTGTCCTCTTCACATGCTGCAAGCGCATAAATCGTGAACCTTTCACAATTTATGCGTGGAGGAATGTTAATGATGCATTAGCGGGAGGCTGGGTCATTTTTCGTATGGATAGTAAGTGCTATGCGATGCAGTTGGTATTAGCAAGGCACTCCGTGCACTGAAAAAGCACACAGAGAGCTTTATGGACCCTGGGTGAAATGATTTACTACACAACCAGGCTACTGGTTTTAATCCTGTGGGTTTAGAAGGAGGTCGTAATCACTTCTGTTACCAAGGTCAATGGGGGCTAAGGACACGGGGTGCAGTACAGTTTGGAGGAATGCGATAAAACCTAGGGTACACTTTTACCCTGAGAGCATGGACTGAAGTAACTGAGCTTAAAATTACCATTTTCTATCTGCATGGGAAAATGGTGAGCTCTTGGTGGAATATTTTAACATACAAACGGTGATCTTTACATATTTATGCATATTCCAGAGCACAATTTTAAAGCCTGATATGACAAGGTATTCTAGTAGGTCTAACATTTTCAATAAAGGAAAATACCAATGGGATCTAATTAAAAAATAAAATGTAATGTGCCATAATGACCCTTTTATGTTGATATAATGAAATGATAATCATACACTCTTCTTGACTCCATTTTAAAGAACCTTTATGACAAAAAGGTTCTAGATGATGTCTTAAATGATTGCGCATCACTTTCATTTAACAGGTTATTTCAATGTTTCCTATTGATAAAGTATGTTTGCACACTGTTTAATTCATAAAACTGTATAAGAATACAAAATTCATTCAAACTAAACCCATAAAATTATCCCATGGTGGGAACCCCTAAAAGTTTATATGAAGCACCTGAATGGAACCCTTTAAGGTCTTATATAAAGCCTTTTATTCTTATTTGTATATAGTGATAATTAAAATAACTGGTTAAAAAAAAATCCAAAAAATAAATACTCAGGAATATCCAACTGTCACAGACACGCCAGGCTCCACCTCACCACAGTACCCACGCACCCAATCACCAGCGTACTAATCACCGCCACCTGCATCTCATTCACTCTGCAATCACCAGCACTACAAAGCCACCACACTCACACACACTCACTGTCCGGTCTCGTTTGCAATACTTCATGTTAATGCTTACCTTAAGGACTCCCCTTCAACATACTTACCTGCTCCAGCGATCTCCTTCATCTCCTTCGTCTCCTGGTCCCTTCGTGTGCTTACCCTTCTGTGTGTGTGAGTGTCTCCAACGTCTCCCTCCATCTCATCTCAGCTCCTGGATCCACAAACCATACAAGGACAGTATTACTTTATATTCATCTCTCAAGAACCTGATAACAGCCATTACCACTCTGTGTTCCACATATTGTTCAATAAAACTCACCTGGATTGCTTTTATCTCTGCCTCCGTGTCTATATCATAACAGAAGACCGGACCATAACAACTGAACGGCATGAGTACTAACGATCCATTCCAGGAACTCGTGGACGTGCTGCGTCGAGCACTCACACCACAGCCCTCAACATCGTCATCCCTCAACACGGCTGTCTCCGCACCCACCAGCACCGCTCCTTCACCTGCATTCACCGCCAGTCCCATGGCCAAACCGGCGCCCTACTCTGGATCGGCGGAGGAATGCAGCGGATTCCTTCTCCAATTTGAACTGGTCCTGGAGATGCAGCCGCACCTCTACACCACAGACACGGCTAAAATAGCGTTCATTATTTCACAACTGCAAGGGAAGGCTTTGCAATGGGCAGATTCGCTATGGACCCAGAAAGGCCCAGTCGTCCAATCCTATTCGGCGTTCGTCTCCCACTTACGGGAAGTATTCGGGAAACCTCTGACTGATTCCTCGACTGGTGAGAAACTTTATAATCTAAAGCAAAGAAACCTCTCTGTTAACGAATATGCCTTGCAGTTTCGAACGCTAGCCGCCACCAGCGGATGGAACGAGCAAGCCCTCATCACCACGTTCCGTCAGGGGCTGGAACCCTCCGTGCGGCTGCATACGAGGACTCCATGGGATTAGAACGCTTCATCCAACTCGCCATCCGCGTGGGGTCCCGTATGCAGTCGTGTATTCAAGAACACCAGGGCCAGTCATCCACCACCAACCTCCTCCGTCGGTCCGAACCCGTCAGCTCCCCAGAACCAGCCACAGAACCCATGCAAATAGATCATTCTCGTCTCACCCCAAACGAAAGACAAAGAAGGCTGGCCCTGAATCTCTGTCTCTATTGTGGGACTATGGGGCATAATCTCTCCACATGCCCAATACGTCCTCCTCGACCCGTGGTGAGTGCAATATTTCCCTCCATTCAGAAAATGAAGCCACTCACTACAACTGTAACCTTTACTGCTGCTAACATCTCTGTTCCAGTGGTGGCGCTCCTTGATTCAGGGTCAGCCGGAAACTTCATCTCAGGCACCCTCTGTAGACAACTCCACCTTAAGATCTCTCCTTCACCGACGAGCTATCAAATCCACTCCATCACGGGCAAACCCCTAAGCCGCAGACACATCCGTCACTGCGTGGGTCCACTTCAACTCAGCATCGGAATCCTGCACACTGAACACATCCATTTGCTGGTTCTGGAGGAATCCACCGCTGACGTGGTTCTAGGGCGCCCGTGGCTGGAACAACACAACCCCAACATCTCCTGGCGCACGGGCGAAGTCCTGAAGTGGGGCGATCACTGCTTCCCAGACTGCTTCCCAGCGCTTCCTGTTCCGAAATCTCCACTCTCCAAGCCTCTTCTCGTGAATGCCACGTCCATCGAGAGCCCTGTTGAGAAGCGCTCCGTGGATGTTCCCCCGGACTACGCCCCCTTCAGTGACGTTTTCTGCCCGCAACGCGCCTCCAAGCTTCCTCCACACCGGCCATGGGACTGCGCCATCGATCTGCTGCCAGGTGAACCAATGCCCAGGGGACGCATATACCCCCTGTCCATACCGGAGGAGAAGGCCATGGAGGAATACAACAAGGAGGCACTCGAACAAGGTTACATCCGCCCGTCTACTTCCCCTGCTGCTTCAAGCTTCTTCTTCGTGGCAAAGAAGGACGGAGGCTTGAGGCCCTGCATCGATTACCGTGCCCTCAATAAGATCACCATAAAGTTCCGCTATCCACTTCCCCTCGTCCCAGCGGCCCTGGAACATCTCCGCGGTGCCACTGTGTTCACCAAGTTGGACCTCCGCAGCGCGTATAACCTCATCCGGATACGTGAGGGGGACGAGTGGAAGACCGCCTTTGTCACGCCCACAGGACACTACGAATACCTCGTGATGCCGTATGGCCTGGTCAACGCCCCCTCCGTATTCCAGGATTTCATCCACGAGGTGCTCCGGGAGTTTCTCCATAAGTCCGTTCTGGTTTATATAGATGACATCCTCATCTACTCCCGGAGCTTGGCCGAACATCGCCACCACGTTGCGGAGGTCCTCCAGCGCTTACGGCAGTTCTATCTCTTCCTCAAGGCTGAAAAATGCTCATTCCATCAACCCTCCGTCCAGTTCCTGGGGTACGTGATTGATCACAGTTGCATCCGGATGGACGAGGGGAAGGTCTCCGCCATACAGTCCTGGCCCACTCCTACTACTATCAAAGAACTCCAAAGATTCCTATGCTTCTCCAATTTCTACCGCCGGTTCATCAAGAATTACAGCACTATCGTCAGTCCACTCACCAACCTACTCCGTCACCAGCCCAAGTCTCTGTCCTGGTCTCCACTAGCCACCAATGCCTTTGAGACCCTGAAGAAAGCCTTCACCACCGCTCCCCTCCTCGTCCACCCTAACCCGGACCTCCCGTTCATAGTTGAGGTGGACGCATCTACCACCGGAGTGGGAGCGGTCCTTTCACAGCAGCAGGGGACACCAAGTAGACTCCATCCATGCGCCTTCTTCTCCCGCAAGCTCAACCCGGCGGAGGTCAACTACGACATCGGTGACCGCGAACTCCTGGCCGTCAAGCTTGCCCTTGAGGAGTGGAGGCATTGGTTGGAGGGAGCTGCTCACCCGTTTCAAGTTCTCACTGATCACAAGAACCTCGAATATCTGAAGGCCGCTAAGAGACTCAACCCTCGCCAAGCTCGCTGGGCTATGTTCTTCTCTAGATTCAACTTCTCCATCTCCTACAGTCTTGGTTCTAAGAATACGAAGGCTGATGCCCTATCTCGCCTCTATGCTCCTGAGGAAAAGCCCGAAAAGCCTGATACTATTCTGCCGGAGTCCATCTTCGTGAGCCCAATCCAGTGGTCCGAAGAAACCATTCCCTCCGCCAATGCCTCCACACGCACTCTGCCGGGTTGCCCACCGGGCTTGCAGTACATCACACGGGCACGTCGCACTCCACTCCTGCACAGCACCCACTCTTCACTTGGCACTGGTCACCCGGGGGTCAAGGAGACCCTCTCGTTGCTCAAACAACGCTTCTGGTGGCCCAACATGGCCAACGACGTCAGGAGGTACGTGCAGGGCTGCAGGGAGTGCGCCATCTCCAAGAGCCCACGCCATCTTCCCACCGGCAAGCTCTTTCCTCTGCCCGTTCCTGAGAGACCCTGGTCACACCTGGGAGTGGACTTCGTCACCGATCTCCCCGAGTCTGACGGTCACACATGCATCCTGGTGGTAGTGGACCGCTTCTCAAAGTCCTGCCGATTAATACCCCTGGAGGGTCTACCTACCGCCATGGCCACCGCAGAACTAATGTTTAATCATGTCTTTCGCTATTATGGATTACCTGAAGACATCGTCTCCGACAGAGGACCCCAGTTTGTCTCCCACGTCTGGAAAGCCTTCTTCTCCCTCCTGGGTGTGACCGTCAGCCTATCGTCTGGATACCATCCTCAGTCGAACGGGCAGACGGAACGGAAGATCCAGGAGATCGGCCGCTTCCTGCGTACCTTCTGTCACGGCCACCAGAACTCCTGGAACCAGTACCTGGGTTGGGCCGAGTACGCACAGAACTCCCTCCGCCAAGCCTCAACAGGACTAACACCCTTCCAGTGCGTACTCGGCTACCAACCCCCGATGTTCCCCTGGGACGGGGAACCCTCCGACGTTCCGGCAGTCGACTACTGGTTCCGGGAGAGCGAGAGGGTGTGGGACTCAGCTCACCACCAGCTGCAGAGAGCCCTGCGCAGACGCAAGATGGCAGCCGACCTTCGTCGCTCCGAGGCTCCTCACTACCAGCCGGGGCAGAAGGTCTGGCTGTCCACCCGGGACATCAGGATGTGTCTGCCCTGCAAGAAGCTGAGTCCCCGCTTCATTGGCCCATTCACCATCCTTCGGCAGATCAACCCCGTCACCTATCGTCTCCAACTCCCGGCACAGTATAGCAGAATTCACCCTACATTTCACCTGTCCCTACTCAAACCTTACCACCCTTCTGTTGTTCCCTCCACAGAGCCTGACGTGGCAGCCGCCGAGCCCCCCCTTCCACTTCTCCTAGAAGACGGCACAGCCTACGTGGTCCACGAGATCCTGGATTCCCAGCGCCATGGTGGTAAACTCGAATACCTCGTGGACTGGGAGGACTATGGTCCCGAAGAACGCTCATGGGTTCCCAGGAACGATATCCTTGATCCTCTTCTGTTACAGAACTTCCATACCAACCATCCAGACAGACCTGCCCCACGACCCAGGGGAAGACCACCACGACGTCGGGGTCCGCGGCCCTCAGGAGCGGGCCGTGGGAGGGGGGGTACTGTCACAGACACGCCAGGCTCCACCTCACCACAGTACCCACGCACCCAATCACCAGCGTACTAATCACCGCCACCTGCATCTCATTCACTCTGCAATCACCAGCACTACAAAGCCACCACACTCACACACACTCACTGTCCGGTCTCGTTTGCAATACTTCATGTTAATGCTTACCTTAAGGACTCCCCTTCAACATACTTACCTGCTCCAGCGATCTCCTTCATCTCCTTCGTCTCCTGGTCCCTTCGTGTGCTTACCCTTCTGTGTGTGTGAGTGTCTCCAACGTCTCCCTCCATCTCATCTCAGCTCCTGGATCCACAAACCATACAAGGACAGTATTACTTTATATTCATCTCTCAAGAACCTGATAACAGCCATTACCACTCTGTGTTCCACATATTGTTCAATAAAACTCACCTGGATTGCTTTTATCTCTGCCTCCGTGTCTATATCATAACACCAACTACACATAACTCAAACACACACATGTGTGATCATTTAAAAAGGTAAAAAATACCAATGAGAACTTAAGTGTTTACTCCTCAAAACACTGAAATTATATCATACCTGGTCATATACTGCAAATAAATAAATAAAAACATACCTGTGGGTGCACAAAAATGGTTGAGGTTGAGTGACACCCCCTTCTGGAGGGGTTTTTACCTCCACCTTGAGTGTGGGGTAATGCTGTTCCTCTTTTTATTAATTTACCTTCTTCAATATAACATCTGCACAGTGAGTCTATGTCCACTGCAAGCCCAACAAATTAAAAAGTGCTGCATAATTGAAAAAGTAATTTGGCAGTGGAATCAAATGCAGTGTGATCTGAACTCAGGTGTGGGTATTTTCATCTAGCAGACGGCTCTTTTTTTTCTCCAGATTCTCACATTTCCTGTTCATACATCATCCTTCATTTCCTTCATTATTGCTTAAATATAAGAAGAGATCTATCGCACAATAAGGCCAACTGGAATGATATTACGTTTAAAGAAATGTTAAATTTAAAACCTGACACTTATCTGGGGATTGAGCCAATTAAAAATCCCACAATTAATGGCAGGGTCTTGCAAATCCTTACATCCCAGTGGTGGTGCAGCACAAAGACAAGATATGGCTCCGCAAATGAATGCAACCTCACTAGAAAACCTACCCCTGACTATTAAAATATGTGGCCGGGGGTAATATTACATTACTGAGCACCAGGAGATTCTCTTTCATTCTGTTTCTATTCTTGGTGTGCTAAAGGCAGGTGAAACATCTATTCTACTCATCCCTTATGAAATGGCTCTCAGTTCCTTCAATTAAAAGACACGGCTGAAGGTACGCTGACCGCACAGGAACACTGCCATCATGACATACTGGCATGAGGTTTAAAATGTGTTCTGAATAAAGAGAATCAAATGGAGAAATTATGTATCCAACAGTCATGAGGTTCCTATATACATTTTTTCTTCTTCTTCTTCAACTATGAGCACTTTTATTTCCAAGGGGTTGATTTAAACTTTTTGTAATATAAAGAATAAATTAAAATGTCCTTGGAAATATATGGGAAATAACATACATACATATTGTACAAGCAGCTTTTGAGGTTTTAGACATCTTAAGATTGTATGACTGAAGTCTATATATATATATATATATATAATATATATATATATATATATATATATATATATATATATATATATATATATACACACACAACAGTTCTGTCTGGTTCTCGAATCTGATTGGCTGATAGCCATGCGATATTTCAGTGATAACAGCACTCCTACTGACCTTTCACCGTTTGTATCACTCCGCTTGCAGTGACCGTCATGGCGGCCGATCAAATCAACCGTAATTTTTACAAATACTACTTCTTGTACCACGAACTGTAGATTTAATAGTTTTTTAGGCGAGAATGTAGTTGTTTAGACCTGAAATATGTGACTCATATTTAATAACAGCGCCTATTTTACAATTAGTTTTGACGTTTTCGGAGATGCGATCTCGAGTGCGTCAGCGGCCGTTCAGTGCTTCTGTAACCGCAGAGAACAGCTTCATCTCGGCCAGTGCCCTGGGGATTTGCCGCTGGCTCTTATAGTGGTTAAACACGAGACATCATTCAATTTGAGTACATAGAACGGGCAATCTTTGGTCTTATTAATCTATTATTTGTTACAGAGCAAGTCGAATTGTGCTATATTAAATGTGATAATAATAAACGTTACGTTACATCCTTATATAGCACATTGACTACAACTAGACGGGACATATCAGACTCTTCTCCGCTTCAAATATGTAAAACATTAAACTTTATAAACATATGGTTTTTTTTGAGTAAAGAAAACGCTTTACGATTTTTTTTTTTTTCAAACATCAGATCTTTATTTACCTTTGGACAGAGGAGATGTCCAAACTGCATGCGCACTTCATTCACGAGGTGAGGCGGATTAATGAGGTTTGATTGACAGTTTGAGGATCCAATGGAGTTAGGTGGTTTTGTCACAAGCTCTTTAAAATTCTTTTCATTCGTTAAATATTTGTAAAACCCACATACCAACGTAAATGGTGACCTATTTTTTTTTTAATAACTAGTGCTTTGTCTCTCTCTCTCTCGCGCGCTCTCTCTCTCTCTCTCTCTCTCTTTCTCTCTCTAATACTGTAGAAAATTCAATTGCTGCGTCCCAATTCGCATACTATGCGTCCTAAATAGTATTGGAAAAAAGAATTAGTATGTCCCAAATCGTAGTATGTTGAAATGAGTATTCCAAAGATACCCGGATGGTGTACTTTTTCCGGTTAGAATTCGAAGTGCAGATCCGTGCACACTTCTAACGGCTAATATTGCCCATAACACATTGCACTGTGGACGAGGATTCGATTAGAACTACAAATACGAATAAAAAGTGTTTAAAAACTACAAACATGACGGACGTGCGAGGTACAACGGTTAAGATAAAGGAGCTTGAATGATTAATAAGCAGTGTCTAACCTGACAAAAATATATTTATTAAATGTTATCCACATTATATTTCATCTGCAACAGCATTGTGAACTTTTATAACGATGTGTTTGGTCATTAACTTTTAAATGAATCATTATGCAAAGATGAGGAGAGTTCTCTGCATGAAAGACCCATGACTGGCAGATCAACGTGCATTTCTCTCCGAAACGGTAGGAAAATAAATTTAATTCAATGTGGAGGATTTTAACTGTGACAAGATGATTGACAGGGTAGTTTAAACAGTTACAGGTTGAGTAACTAAGCAACAGAACGTCCGTTAAAGACGCAGTTATGACGAGGTAGTATGTCCCAAAACTTGCATACTCTTCTACTACACACTCAAAAGTATGTACTTTTTCTTTACAAAAACAGTACATACTTAGGCGAATTGGGAAGCAGCAAATGTGTTTCAATGAAGCGACTCAACGTTCCTTCGTTACTAGTTCCGCAGGCCGAGTGCCGTACTCGTGTGATATTGCTCATATATATATATATATATATATATATATATATATACATATCAGTGGCGTAGCCAGAATTTTATTTTTGGGGGGGGGCATCTAAAAATGAGGGGGCCGCTATATTATATATGACACTAATAATGACTACAATGACACTAATAATTCTTAATTTCTAAAAGAAATGCAAAATCAATCGGTAGTTATTAATAGAATAACGAGACACAAACCTTACATTAAATCGCGCTTGGTCCCATTTATTTTTGATCACAGTGCATACTACATATACAAACTTTTACTCTCAAAGTGCGCACATTTGTAGAAATACACGTTTACCTCAGATTTCATTAGATAGAATTTATAGAACATGTACGCAGAGTTTCCTAATTACCGAGGTCATAAAATGTTGTTTCCTAGGGGGGTACGGGGGCATGCTCCCCCGAGAAAATTTAGATTTCCCTGGTGTACATATGTGCATTTTTAAGACATTAAGACCAACAAATTGGTTAACAATAGCTTTAAAACAACGTCAACAAATACATGCATGCATGCACAGTTTTGAGGCAGCTTTAATCGCATGTTTGGCAATTTCATTTTCAAACGACGGTCATTGCTCGTAGTTTCTATTGCGCTTTATTTTAGCAATAATAAAGTAATTATGCAGCGCACCGGGGCATTTGCGCATGCAATTCTTGAGTGCACGCCACGAGCACAGTATAATGACTGATTGGACAGTCGTATTATTTTTTCTGAGTTTTACCGACATAGCCTGACAACATCTCATCTGTACACTGTTGTTCAACTGAAGCTCCCTCGTCCTCACCTGCACCTTTTCCGCGCTCGTTTGACTTGCGCCTAGCGCTGAGGCGAAGTCGGAATGCGCCTCTGAAAAGTGTCCCGTTTGTTGTGGTCGTAACGAGACAGTTCTATATAAACGCAGCGTTTTACTTGGCAATGTTTTAAAAAAACGATTTTTATTTTTGGTATTTTATATGCACCCGGGAGGGATATATTTTTTTATCCCCACCAGGGATAAAAATAATTCAGCAGAGGCAGGGTTACATAGACCAGACCATAAACCATTTTGATTACACTCATGCTGATATTGTACTATTTGATGATCAGTAGTGGTTCGCTAAATATAATAAATAATTAATTCAATAAGCATTTAGGCTACAATAAGCACTTAACTTTTAATATATAACCTTAAAAATATATATTAAATAGATAATACAAATATCTAGATAGCTGGCTGACTAAAGTAGGCTAAGTTTGAAAATGATATAATTTGTACATGGAGTTATTATAAAAATATACTTAATTTCTTTACAATTTATAGGTGTTGTTTTAACAGTCAGTTATATAAGTTTGATGGTTAATAGCTTCTAGCAACATTAAATCCAGGAGAGAAGACAATTCTAAAGAAAAAGCATGTTTGATTTACATATAACAAAGATTGAGCGCGCACAGCCAAGCACGCAATATCTGCGCGAGAGCGAATAACGCCGCGGAAACTGCCTCAAATTAACTATAATGACGAGAAGAAAGCTGTGTGCGCTGCAGTCAGAGGTTCTTGATTCTCTAAAGATGTTTTATTGGTTAAAACAAATGTAGAGTTAGAAGCCCGAGCACCCACCGGATTTCACTGCATTCAGATGCGCATCCTGGAAGCCTTGGGTGCCGCTTCACATTGTCACTCACCGCATAATAACGAACTCTCACACGCAAAGATAATAACAGCAGAAGCTACGCGCAACACGTGAAATAATCAAACCAATAAGTCTAAAACCAGCTGTTGCATTTTACCGCGCAGCATATGCATCAGTGTAACAAATCAACATAAAAAAAAAAAATAAAAAAAAAAATCACTCAGAAATCTGGGGGGGCCTGCATAATAATGAGGGGGCCTAGGCCCCCTCAGGCCCCCCCGTGGCTACGCCACTGATACATACACACACACACACATACACACACCATCAGTCATAGCATCTGAAGATGTCTAAAAACTCAAGAGCTGCAGTTTCATTGACTTATACTGACAGGGCATTTCATTAAGATCTAAAATGGAGTTCTTTGTAACAAGTAACTAGAACATCAGCCTGTCGATACATTATGCTTCTCTCATTTAAAAGCTTGTCATATTAACTTAGCTCTAATTACTGATGGAGGCAACCACTTTGGAAATCTGAATCACATGACCACATGTCTGAGCTGACCAGTGGCATCAGTAGTCGCTCCAGATCCAATCTACAAGAGATAGAGGCACCGATTCGTCTCCATCACTCTCAGGGACTCGAGATAGCCCTTTCTCTCATCTCTTCAACCACGATTAGTGAGATGAATTCCAAGCTAAGTGCTTGGAATTTGTCCTCTCCAGGATAGGATCTCTAGGGACAAAGCTCGTTCTACTGGGCAGTCACTCAGCCACGGTCTCTCGTTTTGATAAGTCATCATTAACCGGCAGTGTTCTCCATCAAAAAGGTCTGCTTGTCCGCCCCTGTGCCTGGCTTTTGCATGCCTCATTCCACCTATCTCTGATGACCATCAGCTCCTCTCCCTGCCTTCTCCAGTGCTACTGCTGGTGCCACAAAAGGAGTGATGTCTCAATAATACAGAAGCTAGAACTAACCTTGTTGTTAGGGATAGGTCACAACAGTGATGAACAACAATTTCTAGTTATAGATAAGTTATATATATTTTCTGAGGATTTTATTCATCTGTTGCACCATTTGCATTCAAGAGTCAAGTTGCTAATAATTTTTAAAAATTCATTGTGTTTATTTGTAATTCTATGTTACAGACGACTTCTGCCAACTCCTCATTGGAAATTACCGCTGGAACACTCGAATATCCGACTTGTGAAGTCGAGGTGGATCAAAGAACCCCAACTTCATATTTACTTATTTTCACAAGGAGCTAACAATAAAAGAAAAATCAAGGTTATTGTCATTAAATAGCTTTTTTGTATTTCCGAGTACAAATAATACAAAAAAAAAAAGAAGAAAAAAGAAAAGTGTGTATTTATACACATCTCAAACAATAAATAGCACCAATTATGCCAAGCGATTTCTAATGAACTTGAGTTGATGAATTATGACAATGTCAACTTTATGACCTTTATATAGTATGTTTTAAATGGTTGTAAGAATGCATATTTTATCTCTCTCATCTGAAGGATCAGCCTGCAATAGTACAAACATTTCAAAATAAGAGTCCAGGTGTATTTCAGGTTTGTTTATAATTAAAAGTCAAACACTAACCTTTTTTTTCTTTTCTTTCCTTTTTTTTTTTTTTTCCTTGGCATTATTGGTATTTTGGTTAAACAATAAATTGTATTTAATTTCATTTCCATTTAATTCATAGTAAATGATTGTAGTCTCCCCCATAGGAAGAAAAGACTAAGAACATTATTTGACATTTATATTATTCATTATATATAATTTACTAGTAAAATCTTTCCCATTCACTGAGACAGACACTACATGACTGTACCATTTAAATGCTATAATTTTGCATAATTTACAATGCATAACAATGCATTATATTAGTATTAGGGCTGGGCAAGTTAACGCATTAATTAATTAACCCCGACAATTAGTTTATCGCGCGTTAACGTACTTTTTATTTTGAAAGTCCGTTGCTCACTGCGTTTGAATACACATAGATAGACTGTAATGATACAACCGAATACAACACAAACCATGGGTCACAGGAGGGGCGGGATGTTTATCAGTAGGCTACTGGCTGCTTGGGATGAGCGTCATCACGCGTCTCAGCCAATGAAAACATTTGTTGTGTGCCTAAGAGAGCTACAGCGCGAAAAAGAAAATATCTGGTGCGGACAGAAATGGAAAAAGGTACCCACTGCTTATCACTCAATAAAAGAATCACATTGCTAAGTGTTTTTGAACGTTTTGATTTCGTTTGGTTTAATAATTAACATTACCTTTGCGAGTCTGACTCTCACTGCACTCGTGAATTAGCAGAACTTGACGGGGACATTCAAATGCTTAACAAACGCTTCATGTGACCAACAATTCTGTACATGTTTATTAAAGCATACTGTGTGGAGATACGCAAATGAGCCCAAAATATGAATGCAACACGTTTATATCTTAAACGGTTTCCTTTCATGTCATCTCAAGAAAACGCTTAATGCACTTAGACTGATATTAAAGATACCAAATTCTATTTACAAATAAAGCACATGCAGAAAAACGGATGACACCAAAATATAAACTTTAATATAAATTTTCTTCATAACGGTTTTATAAAGGTAGGAAATTGCTTAGTGTGGTTGTCAATTGTTAAAATAAATATAAAAATACAGTGTGTTCGTGTCCGTCTGTCCGCTGAATTTGACCCATAATCTCTGATTCTCCTCATCTGTGATCGTGGAAAAGGGGAATTACAATGACAAGTAGGCCTACTCAATATGCTCATTTAAGCATCATTTAAACGTTTCCAACAAATAAATGAATCGACTTTTCTCAGTGTGTTAATTACATAGATTTATTTGGATATTCATACGATGATATTCATACGATGGCTGAAGCAGCAGTATGCGTCCAGTGTGCGACACGGTAAACAGATCAACACTGTAAACGAAATTCTACAAAACTTCAGTGAAAAAAATAAATAAATAAATAAAATGATCATGCGATGCGATAAAATAGCTTCTATTCCCTGAAAACGATACCATTAAAAATGTTAACGTTCAAAACAAAAGGTAAGCAAGAATCCGTATTAATTTCAGTACGAGTAATAGAGGGCGATCCTGTCAAAATGGTGGCGCCACCCCGGCATGCAACGAGGTGTGACGTCGGTTCGTATTCTCTATTGCACTTTTGTTCATACAGCAGTACTTTGAAAGAATAAAATTACGCAATACACTACTCTTGATTTCATTATTGAATTTTGCGCATGCTGCGATTAATCGCGATTAATCAGAAAAATCATGCGATTAATCGCGATTAAAATATTTAATCGTTGCCCAGCACTAATTAGTATGTAATTAAATGTATAGTAAGCTATGCAATTAAAATTAATTTAAATAAATCAAATTCATTTGTTGTTTGTCACATATAGTAGACCATTTTTGTGCCGTGGGTAATAGGAGAATTTTCCACCCGGCTACCACTACAAGTATATTTCAAACCGGTGGGAAGCACTGCATAAAATGCTATGAAACTGGTCATAGCAAAACAAGGATCTGTTGTTTAATTCCCCAAAAAAAGTTTAAAATCATGATGAAAAAGGAAGTAGTGACAGATCATTTATTCTGTACTGTGACAAACATCACAGTGTAAAGGATTATCCAAAAAGAAAAAAGAAGGGCGGGGACTTCTATGCATTGGTTGTTGATTGGATTTTGAGATGTGAGTGTTGCACTCAAAAGTGAAGGCAGATGAACGTGAGCTTACTGGGATGAGATTTAAGCAGGCTGGATTAATAATTCACAATAAGATCTATATCATGCATTTGGAAAATAGATGAAAATAGATGATTTACGTTGACTTTTTTTTTTTTTTGAAACTGCATTTGTCGATGATGGTTCAGGAATTTGTCGATGATGGTTCAATTCATGCATACAGTATATTCACTGTTTAGCATTGCTATTCCCACATCCGACTTTGTCTGCAGCATTAAGAGTGATTAATCGACTAGTCCTTCAGGTATCCCAAGTGTATTTTGATATTGTCTTTTTGAACATCCCTACTTGTCATATTTCATATTCAGTTCCAGACATGCAAATGCATCTGCTGACATACATTTAGCAAGATCTGATTCTTTTTCCTTCTCATGCATAAAAAAAGTATGTCCTTCAAAACTAAATTTAATCATTCAAAGAGTACTCTATCCCAGTAATGAATTCAGGCAATTTAGACAGATTTAAAAAGTGCAATCTCAGACCTAACAATGTCAAGAATGTCTTCATGTAATTATTCCAATGCTTCGCATTCATCAAGCACTTGATAATGGTACCATATTAATTTACTTTTCAAAACACGAGTACTCAAATCAAGGCTAAAGTTGTCTTCATAAAAGGCTAATTCAAAATAAAGAATGGTTCAGACTTTAACGATTATTTCCCTTATTTCCTTTCGGCTCCAAGCCAAATTATATGCCGTGTGGGACGCCATTTCCCACACAGTTCAGAGGGAAAGTGAATACTAATTTTTAATGCTAAGAAAGACCACAGAAGTGTAAACATGAACTTCTGCTCTATTCACCAATCACCTTTTTTGCACACATTCTATCATTTGTTTAACAAGCTCATTAGTGAAGAGAATTGAAAGTGTCCAGTGATGCCAATGTGCATCATTCTTTGCTCCGGTAAAGATTCTTATTTAGCTCACTTTGTTTCCAGAGACCTGCAGACACCTCATACACAGGGGTTTATGTGGTGAGATAATGGAGAGCAATAGAATGATTTGGGAGTTTCCATGAAGACTTCTCTTACCTCCAAGAGTGTGAAGACAATCACCCACTGTGTAATTGAACTGACCTGCTGACCATTTGCTTTCTTTGACCCCACCACACAAGCTGATTCCCATTTCACAACAGGGGGACGGGGAAAAATGGCCATTGAGCACCGCACTCTACAGTTTTCAGTGTGAGTATATGAGGAGCATATCTGAAATGCGGAGGTGGAATAGCAGCGTGAAGCATCTGTACAAAGATTCATCAGGCTGGAGTGGCACCTCTCAGAGTTTCAGTCTTCAGAGGAGGCTATTTTTGATGAGAACAGCTTTGAGAATTCATGCAGTATAGAGGTATTATTTTTTGCAGAAGGGAGGGGGATGACTACTACACCACTGAGACTATTTGACTGGAAATGGCTCAAAAGTACTCTGACAAATAACATTGTGTCTTCACACTGTGTCAGCAGCATGCTCACTTTGTAGCTCCAGTAAGAAAAGGTCACATCAGTAAGAAAGGCTACATTATTGAGTCGGTCCTGTTATGGACATAATTAACGAACAAAGGAAGAAGCTGAGTCTAAGTTGGTGTTAACCTTGTCAATGGAATTACTTTTCAAGTTCTTTGTATCAATCATAAAGACGGTGAGATATAATAAAAAAATAATAATAATAAAATTACTGAAGCAAATTAAATTGAAATTAAAAATTGAAAGCTAATTCAAAATAGTAAAAAAATAATAATATAAGTGTTTAAATTAGGACTGCAAATCGATAAAATTGATAATAATCGATAATAAAAATTGTCAGCAAGGAATTCCATTATCGATTAGTCATGTCTGCTCACTGTGCACAAAAAACGTGTCAAATTACAGCACTGAATAACGCATTTCTATGAACAAAATGCATCTAAAAATTGTGAAGGAAACAGAGTGAGCTGCTGCGGGAAAGGTACGTGATCAAAGCTGCCCAAAACATGAGAACTCTTTATTTTAAGCTTCAAGCTAGCATTAGCACAATGTTTAACATGGCTTGCCCTGTCAGGTGCTTTGACAGATGCGTGTTTAATGTGTGATATGTTTGCTTCAACGCAAAACTTTAATTTTACGGGTATATCCTTATCTGTAACTGATGCAAATTCATGTGAGTATTTTCTATTTCGCATGAAGGCTCATCCTGACAGTCTGCGTTAAACTTGAACTGAATGAGTGCCGACGCACACATACGCGTCAAACAGACTGGATGCATTAGAGGGAGACAATTAATATTCAGCGCAAAAATATTCATTTTGCTGAAATATCTGTTTTGGATGTTAAATTTAGGTTTAAAAGTCAACATGTAATGTTGTAACGTGTCCAGAGAGAATGTGTGTGTTTCTGCAGAACATTCCTCTTAACGGTTAACAATGAGTCTTTTTGCTTTATAGCTCTTTTGCATATAGTATAGATTAGGGCTGACCGATATATCGCATGCGATTGTCACGCGCATTTCGTCAGTAAAGCCGGTTCCCTGATTACCGCTAAATCGCCATCACCGCAATATCACGTTCATTATCGAAGGCGATTCATCTGCGATATGAACGCGATATTGCGTGGCTTGTCAGTGATCTATGGCTCTGTCTATTAAATGCCGCTCCATTTAAAAGCAGGTGATGGCGATTTAGCGGTAATCAGGGAATCGGCTTTACTGACGAAATGCGCGTGACAATCGCATGCGATATATCAGTCAGCCCTAGTATAGATATATCTATATTTTCATTATATATGTTTTCATAGCATTCAGTTGGCACGTTTGTTTGAAGGACAGCATTGGGCAGGATGTGGAACAGTGTGTTTTGTGAATAAAATAAAGTAAAAAAGAAAATTGTCTTTTTATCAGATTAATCGAAGAAATAACTGGCTGGATTATCAATATAAATGTTTGTTGCAGCCCTAATTTAAATAATAGTAAAATAACACTGTTCAAATTGCAAACTTCTGTGGCGGACTTCACAAGCCAAGCCATTGCTACTGGGATGAATGAGAATGCTAACAGATAGCTTTCTTCATATATTATAGACTATCTTGGTTAGAACCGCCTCAGTTCTCTGCCAGTGACCACCTTGAGACCGCAGACGTACTCTGCGGTATTTAATTCCACATCCACTAGACTCAGCTGGAATCAAAGAACAAAGTGCTGAACATAGTGGATAAATGATATTAAGGAAACCCACAGTAATTGAAACAGGTATCCAACTCCAACTGCAAAATATTTGTACGTGTTTGAAGTTCACATTACCTTCCTATATTTTGCCATTGGAGCATAATGACCAGTGGCTTGGCAAAAAAAAATGTCCTCAGAAAGTCATCACTTATACTGTATAAATACTTTTTATGCCATGCATAAAAAATGAGAACACAAATGGAAATGGCTCCTCAGCTCGGTGGAATTGTGAGCAAAGCTATAATGGAAAGTATGTCTATCTGCCTCTGCTTTTATTCATGTTCCTCTCAGGGTCAAAACCCATCGTGCTTCGAATCAGGCTAAAGATGTTTGACAGAATGACAAGGCGTCGTTCCCGAGATTCGTCATATAGAAACAGTGGCATGTATTGATCAACGGCTCTAAATGCTGTTTGACTGATGCATAATTTATCAGTTTGCACAATAGGAAATGCAGAACAATCTCATTTCTTGACGACAATCCAGTAAAATTTGAGCTGCTCTCAGTGGAGATTACAGTGGTGAAACAAAGAAAAGAAAAACAAGCCACTCTGAGGCACAGCAAGCGCTTCCCTCTTCACAAGTAAAGGAAATGACACTGCAGGTGGACATGGGTTTAATTACCCTGAAAATCACACAGCTCTCCCTGCACTGAAGCTTATGTCCTGTGACAATGATGCGAGAGCTCTGAATCTGGGAGCCAAGGCCAACAGTGGAAAGAAAAAGCATATTCATCTCTTTGCAGGGTTAAAGGAGGAAACCCTGCTGCAAATATCTTCCCCCCATCGGGATTCAATACCTGAGCAAAGTCACTCCAAGGTGATATCTGGCTGAATTGGACATTGGGTGTCTCTTGACTGTTCATTATTAATTCAGTCTCTGGCTCATGGGTGCCACAGTATCATTTCAAAGGCCGAGATGAGAAATGGAAGAGCAAGGGGAGTAATACTGCAGCTTTGCTTTCTAACCTGCCTCCTGCCTGTCAATGGCCACTCAAATGATGAGGGTCACCACCAAGTCCTTCCTGCGCTCTGACAGCAAATGCCTTTGGGTACAGAAACCTTGGTGGCTTACAGAGAAATCTGGAACAAAGTTAATAAGTAGCTAATGTCCATTTAAATTCTACCTGCACAATAGTTTCAAATCTTATGTGACAGAGATGACTGGCAATGTATTGAAATTCCAGGGCAAAGAGTCAAGAGAAGATTGTTCTGTATCAAAAAAAAAAAAAAAGATGCTTAACCTTAACACGGGATTCCAAAGAGGTAAAGAAGTCTCTTGAAGGGAGTCTCTTATGCCCACCAAGGCTGATCAAAAATACAGAAAAACAGTAATATTGTGAATATTAGTTAAATCTATTCCAAGCTTGGTCATTCCATGTCGAATCAATCAATTTTTTGGATTTTGTTAATATTTTTTTTATGAAGATAGAAATATAAATAGAGATAAAAGCCAAAAAATATAAAATGTCACTGAGTAATCCACTATTTTGTAGAGGGGGGTCAAAATGACAAAATGACTTGAAGCCAAATTAGAGGGGTGTAAAAATGACTTTCTAAAGATGGCAGCATCATTATTTTATTTTTACACCGAGATTGGTAGGTCTATTAGTAAAATCTGTTGACTTTAGCAAACTTTGTTTCATTATCCCCCGGTTTCACAGACAAGGCTTAAGCTAGTCCTAGACTAAAATGCATGTTTGAGCTGTTTTAACTGAAAGTAACTTGCACTGACATGTCTTACAATCTTAAAATCTCAAGAAGCACACCAGTAATGTTTTTTTTTTTTTTCCTCTAGGGAATGTTTATAAAAGCTACTTAAATACCCTAATTGAACTAAAACCTAATCCTGGCTTAATCTAAGCCCTCTCTGTGAAACCGGGCCTATATGCCAACAGTGACAGTTCAAAAATGGCAAAAAGCACTTCTTGTGTTTTGCGGCTCCATGAGTAAATTGGCAAATTGTACACATTTTCAGTGGTCAAAACCCAAATGTGGACTTTGTATACAGCTTATACTTTTTTATACCGGAAGAACAAATAATGTTGAAACTAGAAATGTATCTTGTGTTTTTCTATCAACTTAAATTGCATAGAACATGCCTGTCTGAGTGCCATAAATATTCCTTTTACAAAGTTGTCATGCCTACAATAAAAGTATTCAAGATATCTTAATATCCTTCTAGATTCTCATTCTTAACAAACTTTCCTATTGAAATCTTCATTTCCAAGGCCCTATATAGTTCAGTCCCATACAGTAGGTATGGGGATCTCAAAGCAGCTCTGTGTTCAAATGAATCTGATCTGTCCACACAGTCTATAACGAATCATTTACTCGAACAACTCTGAAATGAGAGTGCACAAATGTGCTTACCCCATTTAGCAAGAGTGGTTATTAAAATTAGCCTTAATAATCAACATTATTTTCAGGTTATTTAAATGACAATGTGTAGTAAATTAGGCCTACCCACAAAATCAGTTAGTTTACTGGAGTGAGGTGAAACCAGAACAAGGCAAGTTGTTGTTAGCTAGGTGCATTCAATTGTATATGGTAGAAAATTATATTATTAGTTAATGTATCTTTTTAATGCTAATTTTTAATACTGAATATTAATTATTATTATTATTATTATTATTATTATTATACATACCAAAATAATTTTCAGGTCTAGCAAAGAAGCATCTTCTCTTACAAAGCTATGAAATCACAGATTTTTTTGCAAAGAGGGCAGAAAAGAATTACAGTGAGAGAGACGGGTACTTTATTGTCAGTATTGGGCTCGCAGATCACGTGGGTAGGGTACTTTTTACTGTTTGTGTGGATGACTATGTCTGTCACCACCGAAGACCATTTTTGACCCAGGACCCTGTGATTGCCTTTAAAGAGAAATGTTTGAAGAATAAATAATGTTTACACATTTAATGTTTTGTATCTTGTTTCCCTCTATCAAAAGAACTGCATAAAATATCTCTATAAAAATATTAACAAAATCAAACATTTGAGCTGACACAGACCCCGCTAAATTTTCAGCAGCCATTACTCCAGTCTTCAGTGTAACATGATCCTTCAGAAATCATTCATATAATGCTGATTTGGTGTTCAAGAAACATTTCTTATTACTGTATAACCAATGTTGATATTCTTTGAAACAATTCTTCAACGATTTACAATAAAAAAAAAGCCTTTAAAACGAGATACTTTTCATTCCATGTTGGGTAATAGTTACATGGGTTTGGTGCCTTTATTGCTTTAAATAAATGAATGAATAAATAAATAAATAAATAAATAAGGGGACATCAATTTAATTATATTAATAAAAATGTCTCTTGAGGAAATTTCTGGAGAGTGAAAAAATAAAACCAATTTCTGTGAGCTTTGAAGAACTTCTCAGGAAAATAGGCCTAATAGACTTTGACATGGAGTTTATAGACTCCCAGCATTATCTTTGAAATTATAATAGAAAAAAGAACTGAAAACCTTTGTGTTTACAGAAGCGAAACAAATTTGACCACAAGTGTCAGTGAAGGACAAGTTCAAATATGTGTCACTCTCTTGATGTCTCAGCAAAGCAATTAAATCTGAAACTAAACATAATAAAATGTTTACAGAAGGATTACTTGATTGTATCACTTAAAACTACAGCAGACGAGCAGCAGTAAAATCACAGCTTGTTGTGATCTATTCTGAGCCGTGAGTCTCTTTTTTGTTTATTCAGGGCTGACAATATGTTGTGTGCTCTGAGACATGGCCTCAAATGCAGCCCTTTTATCTACATCATTTTTAAGGGATGCCAAGGTGGTTGGCACCACAGAGAGCTGTAAGGGGGCCGCTACAACAGCTGTCCCCACAAAAATAAATGTTCCAAGCAGAGGCACATCTTTGACATTGGGACAAACAACATTCTCCTAGATGCGATCGCTCCGCAATTCATCATGAAAACACATCACCAAGAATCACAGCAGTGTTTGTGGAAAGCCTCGGGCTATAATGCCTACTGAACAGAGAGAAAAGCATTAATTTAGTATTGCCTCACAGTGATGATAGGATGAGAGTAGGGCGATATTGTTCATCAACGGATCCATAAACTCCAGCCACACACCTGCCCATCACTAGATCCATAAAGTCTTATTAAAGGCTATGGTACAGCGAGGCTGATAAAAGGCCAGGGTCACTGCTGTAATATCAGTCTGCGCTGCTTTAGGCTTTCACTGTGATGCACGCTCACTGTCAAATGGCACACAGACAACAAAGTAAAACGTAAAAGGATTGGTTCACAGAAAGAAAACAAAAACATTCTGTGTCATAATTTACTCACTGTCAAGTTGTTTCAAACCCGTATGACGTACTTTCTTCCATGGATGACAAAATGAGAGTCCATTATATATTCATGTATAAACACTACAAAAAATTTGGGGTCTTTTATCAACGCTCCATTTATTTAATCAAAAATAGAGTAAAACTGTAATATTGTGAAATATTATTACAACTTTAAATGACTGTTTTCAAGTTTAATATATATTTTAAAAAAAAGAAAAAAAATCAATTAATTACTGTGATGGCATAGTTTTCAGGAGTTTTCATTAATTTTCAAGAGTCATTACTTGAATGACATGATCCTTCAGAAATTATTTGGTGATCAAGAAATGTTAACCATTTCAGGTTATTTAATGAACAGAAAGTATTTTCTTTGAAATAGAAATCTTTTGTAACATAATAAATGTATTTACTATAATTTTTTATCAATTTAATCCATCCTTGCTGAATAAAAGTATTAATTTTTCAAAAAAAAAAAACATTTGAATGGTAGTTTATATAAAGTATATACACACATCTTCTGAAGCAATGTAAAAGATTTATGTGATAGACTGATATAATTTTTGATTATTTATGAGAGAAGCAGTAATGTCTGATTTATGAATGAATCATTCTTCTGAGTCAGACTTTTTTTAATTAATCTGGTTTATCTGGTTCACCAAACATGTTATGTCCTTCAGTTTAATTCTGGTTGCATTGGTTAACTGCTCAACTGGAGAGGAAGATTATGACAAAATGAAGACTTAAATTTCAGTCAGTTTGGCACAAAATGCTATTGTATAACTAATATAAAACACAAGCCATACAGTTTTTCGTGGTTACCTTTTTGAAATTTGAAAGTATTTGTCTCTGTTAATTTTGATTGAAAAAAAACAAACAAACAAACAAAAAAAAAAAAAAAAACTATCAGGACATTCTTCAAAATTTATCCTTTTATGTTCCATGGAGGAAAGAAAATCATACAAGTTTAGTATGACATGAGTGTGAATAAATAACTAAATTCATTTGAGGTGAACTATCCCTTTAACAGCATTCCAGCATGAAGATCAAACATTTGAACTTGCACTTCATTTATCATACTAATTATTTACTATGCAACGAGGGATGATGAAGAACAGCTACAGAGTAACCAATCACAATTGAATTACAAAATATGAAAAGTGTTACAAATTCTGAAAACGATCAGGGCTGCTTCATGAGTCACTGAAATAAACGTCAATGAGTCATACTTAGCCAAAGGCAATTTGCATGCAAATTGACTCTTGGTTTGATATAATCAAAAAAAAAAAAAAACACAATGTCACACGTACAACATGAATGGCTTTCAACAAAAAACAAACTCCTGAGGCAGTGATCCTTCAGGTAGAGCTGATTAAATTACAGCCACCTCATGGCTGAGCAAAGTGACTCACAACTAGGTCGAGCGACCCATCAGAAACACATAAAACAGTGTGACACAGCATTGTGACTTGGAAGGGTACTCCATCACTCCATGTCGAAAGATTAATGGTGGAGAATGTCACAGGGAATAAGGTCATGCACTGAGAGACCTGGCGTTAGGGAGGCCACCGCCATGTCTGCAGTCTGCCTTCTACCCAATCAGAGGTCCAACAGCGCCCTACTGGTAGGGACATGTCCATACCTAAATCTACATGATTAAATCATTCAACTAGCGGCTTGTCAGGACCACATGACATGTACAAGAAAGTGTTAATGGGTATAGTGTTTTTTTTTTGTTTTTTTTTAAGCCCTTGTGTTTATACATTGCTCAAAGCCCAAAAAGAATAAGTTTGGTCACAAGAGGGGGGACAATATGTTACCTTGAGCACAACCTTACGCTGCATGTAGAGCACGGCATCTGAACCTCATTAAGAGGCTTAGTGGTCCCATCAAAAAGCAATATGCTATTAGACTCACTACACTGAGCTTCCATTTGCGGACACTGTGAAGATCTACAACAATGGACTCAAACATGCTCATTACAGCCACCCTCAATTATTTGTCTGTTCCACATAATGAATTTGTCTTTCAAAAGTGCAGGAACGGATTTTCTTTTAATATAATCATTGGAGAATGTGTGTGTGGGAGTGATTTTTTGGCGGTGAAGAAGAGACGGCTGTGATTAGCTGAATCTCTCAGGCCCATAAAACGTAGCAAACACACCCATCTCAGGTCACAGAGTAAGAGAGACAGGTATAGATTTATGTTTAAGCCCCAGCTTTCTATCCAGATATCTACATCACACTTTTTAAATGACTGTAATCATCCATAAATGCAGTGAATATGAAGTGGAATCAATCACTATCTAATGACGTACATATAGTACAAAAAATTTGTAATAAATATACACTACTGTTAAAAGGTTATTAAAATATATTTGTAAATATGACTGTATATATGACCATAAAAAGGATGATACTAGTACATGTTGGATACCTAAATAATATAATTTTACCATAGAGGACCTGCAGTGATTGATGGGAGCTTGTTAGGTTTGTGCTGTTGTGTTAATGTTGAGCAGCAGAGAGTTTCATGTCAAGACTGGAGCAGTCTGCTGATTCCCATGATTCCAATGAGCCAGACCCAAGTGACTGATGATCCAAGAGATGCATACTGCTTATGCTGCAAAATAGCAC
Organism: Chanodichthys erythropterus; assembly: GCF_024489055.1. Lineage (NCBI taxonomy): Eukaryota > Metazoa > Chordata > Actinopteri > Cypriniformes > Xenocyprididae > Chanodichthys > Chanodichthys erythropterus. The sequence goes on along the minus strand of NC_090234.1, from coordinate 34,188,778 downwards.
CATAAACAAATGAGTAAAGACTAGAAAAATCACCTGTGATTCATCCCATACAACACTGGTGCTTAATGTATATAGATATTTAATATCATGCTCAGCATAAAAACTTAAATTAGATTTGTGTCATATATCACTTCCTTTAAAACAGCACCAACCTCAACAACTGTTTTGTTCCTCACTCTGCTTTCTTTCTAGATAATAAATATATACGTAGTGAGAAAGTCAGAGAGACCACAGTGAAAATCTTGGATTCTAAAAACAAAATGAACAGAAATTAAGGACTTTGAAACACTGACTTTAAATGAATGAACAACCCTGCACTATTTCTATGCCACTATTCAAATAAACAAATTTGTGACACATCATGTGAATTTATGGTCAGATGTTCTTGCTTCCACTGAAACACAAGCTGTTCTTTGCATCATTCTCAAATCATGCTGGGGAATATCATCAGATTTTGCACACACTTGTGGAGTGCTGCTGTTATTAAAGTTGCGATAAAACGGAAGTAGCGACAGATGTTTTGATGTACATCTGAGTGAAACCGATTATCGAAAAATAAAAAAGTTCTTGGTTCAATTCATTGGATGTTGATTGGATGGAGGCAGATCTGAATGTGAGCTTGATGTAGATTTTAAGTAAGCGCCGGGGTTTAAGCAAACAAAATGACTGTGGAAGTCTGGCATGCATCAACAGAGAGAAGTCTCGATTGATTTTGATCAATAATTGCAAGGTCCAAAAGAAACGTAAAAATTAAATGCATACATGGATGAATTGTTCTCAATAACATCAATAGCATGCATTTAGAAAATAGAAATAGTGAATTTCTATTTCATGCTGAAAGCAAAAGGAGGACAAATTAAACATTTTGAAGTTCTTGTTTTGTTTTTCACTCAAATTATATAAATATAATGTGCAATGAAACCATTTGTAATAAATTATAAAAAAATATTTTCAACCCTATCACATATACACATAGTGCAGCACAAAAGCTTTTACATTTTTACAGCTGAACTGTTGAGAGTGTAATTACATATAACATTGACTTTACCGCATTTATATGGCTAATGGATTTGTCAATAGCAATACCATGACTATTATTTACACAAACAACAAGGCTTCGGAACTAATTTTTGTAAACCATTCAAAGCGCATGATCTTTGTCTCAAGGAGGTCCTAAGCCTTGCAAAAGTCTAATACTAAAACTGTGGGATATGCAAAAATACATATTTATGAAAAATAAATTAAAAAAAACTACTAGTCAGAGGGTTGCTCGAGTGCCATATTGAAAACCAACACTTATGGTGTGTGTCCACTGGTGCGGAACGAGTGGAACAGAGCTGGCGATTTTTAATTTATTCTTATGGAAGTTGAGCTTCATCCTTGCACAATGCAATGTGGGATTGAGCGGACCGGAGAAAGCGATGAGAGTGATCAAAGGCATCAAAAGGTTGATCAGTTCTCGACTTTATGCAAATATCAAGCGAAAAACGGTGAAATTGGACAATCGCTGTGTGGTTCAGATAGTAACGTATGTCTGTCTTGAGCGTTTAAAGTGCATATTGCAGGTTTAACATTTTTTTCGAGATGAATATATAACCTTGTACAAAAATACCATAAATACCAAAATACCATAAAAAGGTACAGCAGGGTTTAAAAATGTTTTGCGAGACATAAGGGCATTAATTTAGTAGATAAAGTGACGGTCTCTGTAAAAACCGTTTTTTTTTCAGCGTCGCGTCATTTTACGTCACTACAGGGAGATGTTCGCAGAGCTCTGTGTTGATTCAGTGCAGAATATATTGGTATTTAGCAACAGCGGCCGTGAATCTGTGTGTTTTCGGTAGTTTTTGTATTCTATTTATCATCGTAATGGTAAATTATTGTGTTTGTGGAGGTTGCACAAACTTCAGCCTGTCAGGACATCGAGTACAGAGGTTTACTAACAAGAAAAACTACGCTGCTATCTTCCGTGCCGGGGTGTGTTTTGTGCAGGTGAAGAGACGGGACTTCACTTCTGCATGTGCTTCGAAAAACGCGTTCATTTTAGACTGGAGGATTATCATCCTGGCGATATGATGGAGTTCAACATTGTAATACTTCTGTAAATGGTTATATTAAATTAATAAACTTACACACGCTATGCTTCTTCACCGTTTTTACTTGAATCAATTTCAACACTGATAAATACAAATTATGTACACATGCATACAGTCTCACACTTACATTACAATTTTGAATTATGTGCTGGTAATGTAAATACTCCAATTTCATGCATGTATGTAAACTTATATATACATTCAAGTTCACACAACTACATAATCATGGCGTCATGATTCCTCACACTATCAGTGAATGGGCACGGAATAAACTCATAACACAGAATTAATGAATAAAGGAAAACATGAAACACATGGCCGCCGGCAGGAGACATGATCACGGATCCGTCAGAGATGCAGCTCGATGAAGACTTTCAGTGCACATTTTAAGTTTTGTGTTTGATTATTTCATTTGCTAACTACCAAATCATTCGTGATGAGAAACGGCTATATCACGTAACGTTAGTGTGGACGGATATTAACGCGTGTGACATAGGCTTGATCAAAGTTTATTCATTTCTGTTATTAGTAATCAGTTACTCCTAGATGACCAATAGCTTTGCTATTGCCTGATTCATGATAATAATCTGTACAATATTGTGATCTGAGCACATGTCGTTACCTAACGTAATCTATAAGCTAACACCGGTCTCTGTCCTGTTCTCCACTGCTTCTCCTCACACAACAGCTCAATTTGTCTCTTTTGACCGTTATTCTGTCTAATTCTGGCCGGTCCCTGCTCTCTTGACCACATAGCAGGCTAATTGTATGGCTGTGATTAGTTATACGAGTATAAATAAGCATTTACAATTTCCTCAGCGTCCGAACTGTCATTGCGATCCATTGTTTTCCTATAGTTTATTGATCGCGCTCCCTTCACTGACGTCACGTCCGATTGGGCATTTTTCAGATGCGGAAGCAAAATTTTCTCACAAAAAACGACTCCAGAAGCCTATGTAGCGTATTTATGCGTGTTTTTTCAAGAAAATCTATTTTTATTCTATTTCAAAGCTCTAACCTGCAATATGCCCTTTAAAAATATTCAAGTTGTGCCAGAGTTCATGCTTAGAGCGTAAATCATATTGTTTACACATTGGACATTTTTGCAGTTGTTAATATATATGATAAATATTGCAGTTTGGATGCTTTCATTGGCTGGCTTTATAAAAGTTTATAAAATTGACAGGATATCTTTACTTGGGGCATTTGGAAACAAAGCTTGCCTATTTCCGAATGTAATCATGGGTATCTCTGATGATTATATTTTTCATGTTTTGAAAAAGCATGAATTAAACACACTTGCTACAGACACACCCCAAAGCAGAGGCGTTTTAGTGTTTTAGCGTTGTCACTGAGCAGAGTTTTGCTACTGTATTGGACACGCACCATATCACCGTCTCGAGTGCAGGCAAGACAGGACAGAGTTCCGAGGAGATTTCACTGTTTTATATGATTTGACTGCAACCACATACATGGATCTAATAAAATGATGTGTGAAAAAGAAACTGTCTGCAGTCTTAGTAATTTTGATTCATAGTAAGTCAAATTAAAATCATATCTTAGTTTTAGCAGCAATATATATAATTTGTGATTGCATTTTATAAAGATATCACAAGACATGCAGTCTACCAATAACATTAAAGCGACGCACAAGCATCTTCACGGTACAGAGACTAGCGACATACAGCGACAAAGTCACTAGCGGTGTGAACGGGGCTTTATACGGAAGACAAATCAAAATCAACCCTTCTGCAATCTACATGTATATGGCTGTAGCACTGGTGCTTCAAAAAGGGATGAATTTAAGACCCAATATCTCAAAAAAAAAAGGGCTTTTCTGTGCCAGCTGTCTAACAGCTAAAGCACACCATGCTGTCGGCACACCAATTAAAACTAAAAAAGAAAAAAGAAAAAAATCCCTCAACCTCACTGTTCAAACCATGTGAAGCAGTATACTCAGGAGAGAAGCATACATTAAATACTGTATACATGCCAATAATCTAGAACTTGGCATTTCACAACACAACACCTATTTGACATACCTGACCTGCAACAAGCTGACATGAGCATGCATCGACTGAACAATTCCATGGTGATTTTCATATCTAAAAAAAGTGCCTTTGACAACTGCTGTAGAGCCATTGATAACCACTACACTAAAGCAGTAAACTGGCATTGTGCAATTGCAAACATCCTGTTTCACACCCCGTGAATTGGCTCAGTGCGTTGGCATGCATTGTTGAGCCCAGAGCTGCTCTCTCATTAGAAGAGTTTGGGCTACATTACCCAAGTATCTGAAAATCTGATCACAGAGGAGCATCTGCAGCCAAACAAGCCTGCCACAGTGGCCGGCATCCTGAAAAACACATCCTGATGCCAAAGTATGATTTTATTGAATTAGTAAGAAGGAACAGAAAGGAGGCAATATGTTGTCATGTATCAGTGTTAAAAGAATAGTTCACCCAAAAATGAAAATGTATTATTTACTCACCCTCATGTCATGCTAAATCAGCATGCTGTGATTTTTTTTCATTGGAACACAAAATAGCCTTGGAACAGTTCATAGTGACCATGGATTTCAAAGCACCCCAAAGGACCAAAAACAACATAAAAATAACCCTGAAAGTAGTCTATATGACTTGTGTGCTGGATTATAAGTCTTAAAAAGTCACATGCTAGCTTGGTGTGATGAACAGATTGAAGTTCGCAGGGATGCCATTGAAGAACCATTTTTGGATCCCCAAAGAACCTTTTAGTGAAGAGCTCTTAAAGGTGGACTCAGTATTATTTCAAATACACTGTTCGAAAGTTAGTCGGGCAGATACAAACAACAAACATGCAACCATTAACCAATCAGCATCTGCACTTTAATTTTCAAAGCATTTTGTTGCACGTCAGCCCTGATAAACAGACATCCACTCTTGCACTACATGTGTAACAGTGGCCAGATAGTGAGAGTTTTGCAGTTAAACTACTGCACACTGACGCCAGCTAGAGAATGAGGTGTTTAGTGTCATTAGTAGTGCATTCGCCTCGCATGCCAGCAGCAATCAGGCCGGGGTTCGAGACTGACTTGGAGCAGGGTGGTTAGTATTGGAGGGTGAGTTTTGGAGGTGGAGCAATGAAGAGAGGGGTGGGTTTGTTTGGGCTGATTTCAAATATCAACAGTGTTCTACAACAAATTTGAGAAATCGCATACATGACAAGAACCATTTTTTTAAAACCATTTTAAAAATCTGTCGGTCTGTTTTGGTCACAAATTTCAAGATTCAATTCAATTATCAAGATTCAAAGATTTAATTTTAATGTTTCACAATATATATAAAAATGTAAATTTTTTTGGTAAACTAATTCTTTAAATTATAAGTGAATACAGTTTCGGGATTTTTCCATGACTAATATAGAAATAATACTAATATAATATATCAATATTTTATTTTATTTTTTTTTTAAGACTAAGCTGAAGTCATCTTGTATGATTGTCAAGGCTGCATTTCTTTGATCCAAAAAAAGGTAAAAACAGTAATATTGTGAAATATGACAATTTAAAATGCAATTTAACCGTGTGATGGCAAAGCTAACTAATAAAGGGATAGTTCACCCAACAATATTCTGTCACAAAAAAAGTTATGTCATTAATTAGTCATCTTCAGAACACGAATTAAGATCTTTTTGATGAAATCTGAGAGCTTTCTCCAAAGACAGCTACGCAACTATCACTTTGACGCTTCAAAAAGTTCAAAAAGAGATTGTAAAAATAATCCATATGAATTGAGTGGTTTAGCCAAATTTTCTGAAGAGACACGATCACTTTATGAACAGATTTAATTTAGGCTTTATTAATTTACGAACCTCATTTGTTCTCGCACATGTCAAGCAAACATGCTTGAGCTTCCATTTACCACTACTAATGTGTGAGTTGATTAATGTTTATATGTGAATAAAAGTCTAATCTCTTTTTGCCACTGGCCCAACACCAGCCAATTCGGGTTTCAGTGGTAGTATCAGCCTAACCTTTGCCGAGGGGCGCTCACACAAAGTAAAGATCATAACAGGTTAAAGGTTTTCCAGTGGCTTTCTCCAAAAGTAAAATGGTATGGAGAGGTACAAAGTCTCTCCCTAGGAAACATCTATACCTGGGTTTTATGCGTCTACTCCGAGGGCTGCCTTCAGGCCATGTCCGCTCTGGTCTGGGGCCTGTCAGGAAGCCTTTAAAGTCAAAGCAGTGCTGCATGTTCTGTAATTTCATTGTTCAGAGCTTTAACTGAAATACACATCTATCACAGGCTCTTGCAACAAGTGGCGAGAGAGAATCAAAAGGAAAAAAAAAAACTTGGACAGGTATGAATGCTGTAAAATAAGCACTGATGCTGAATGAGAGATGAACATTGAGAAAGCATGGGGAAAGATCACAGACTCATCATTTCCACTTGAGGCACTTGCAGCATACAAAAAATGACATCAGTTACATGAAATGTCTGAACCTGTGCCCATGAAAAAATATAGTCAGAATGGCAATGTTTCTTCCTGTTGTTGTTTTCTGTCTCGTTTCTATCGCTTTCGGCCATATTGAACAGAACTAACGATCCCACCCATGGAAGATGTCTCTCCTGCTGTTTCCTTCTGATTGAAATGTGCCACTAAGCTCAGCGCTTCTGTCTTCAGGGAGATTTTTTGCTTCTAGTTAAAGCTAGCCAACAGTAATTTCCCAAATGTAAACCAGTAAAGCCAGCAGCAGCAGCAGCTAGGTCTGCTATTAAAATAAAATAAAATAAAAAAAAAAAAATAAAAAAAATAAATAAAATAAAATAAAATAAATCAAATAAATAAATAAATAATAAAAAAATAAATAAAATAAAATCATTTGGCCCCCAAAAATTAATTAATAATAATATACTTACATTAATAATAATAATAATAATAATAACAATACTATGCTTAAATGTATAATAATAATAATAATAATAATAATAATAATAAACTTTAATTCTAGTAATACTAGTAATACTTATTTTTTTATAATTTTGTCTTGTAATAATAATAATTATTATTATTAAAAAACAAATGTATTAAAATAAGAAGTATTATTATTGTAATATGTCACTGTAAAATAAAATAAAAAGATTATAAGAAAATTCATATAATATTAATAATAATAATAATAATATAATAATTTTACAGAGCATGAATTACTGTGATTTGAAGGGCTCCAAGGCTGGAAACTCCAGATCATGATCTGCTTACGTGTAAAAAACACAGTGCCACACTTCACTCTGAAACGCACATCGCATTTATTCATTCAATTAAAACACAGCCTTTTTGGTTTTATTATGATTAATCATGCATTAATCTCGGTCTGTGTTCACAGGATAATGATGTCATGACTTATGACAATGCTAATCGAACAATGGCACCACATACAATACTAAGCCCTTCACCAACAACTATCTGCGATGACAAAAGCAGCAGACAGGGAGAAGTACATGTTGTGGTTTAAAATGGATAGTTCTTGCAAAGATTCTATCATCACTTACTGTATAAATTTCTTTCTTTTGTGGAGAACTTTTTTTTCTCTTCTTTTTTTTTGGACCACATTAACTTTATTGTATGGACAATAACAGCCTTATCTTCTTTTGTGTTTTGCAGAAAAAAAGTCATGAAGGTGAGTTAACTAAATTTTCTTTTCTTTTTTTTTTTTTTTTTTTTTTTTTAGAAGTCTATCCCTTTAAGGGCCTGCCAAAAAGGAATCAGGCATTGGTAAAACATATACTATAACATAATGAAACTGCAATTTAAATGCATTTTAAAAATGAATCTTAAGATCCTGTTGCGTTCCATTCCATTGCGCTACATCTGATGCAAGAAATCATCTTACTTAAAAAGCTGCCTAGGAAACTGACCTTCTTAAGAACAATTAACCAAACAGCCATTCAGGCAGCCCACTGACTAGCTGATTTCAAAGATGTGCAGTTTTGCACATCCCTATGATAAACATAATGTTAAGCACAATCTGCTCTGCCTCACAGAATCACATTAACAAAGCCCACATATTATGCATCGTCTCGCTTGCTGTGTCAGAGCATACAAATGCACAATTTCAATTCTCCTGTCTCAAATCCTGTGCTTTTATGAAGTCACTCTGTAACATTTTGTTCTTTTGCTGAATGGACAAAGATGGATGAAACAGCCTCAAAAAAAACAATTATGAATTATTCTAGTATGGACTAATTGCTGCTTGGAAGTAAACAAAATCATTAGGCCAGTGCTTACCAAACAGTGCAAGTTTAGTTGCCTTCGAAATATTACGAGAAAACACTGAACCTTACTGATGCCAGAAATATTTTAGGAGACTATTAAGGGTATTAAGGTATTAAATCATTGACTGGGCAGATACATTCATAAAGCAAGGGCTGTCTAGAAACCATCACACTTGCAAATTCCCCAATTGTGTCGTTTTACTGTGCTTTTAATCCTGTCACTGCATGCAATGACAAAACTTTGAATTCAATGCACCACAATAGAAAGGCACGTAAAAATCTATAAAAGGGCCTCGTAATATTCTTATTGAGAGCCCTTGTAGGGTATGTACAAGAATGCCAGGCACAGAAATAAAATCTTTGATTTAATATCTTATAAACTGCAGTTCAGTTCATGCCTCTCTGCTCAAATGACTATTGCAGAATTTGATGCAAATGGAATAAATCAGTAGATCAGAGTAGAGGAGAAATTTCAATTAGGTGACAACTGCAAAGGATCTTTAAAAGTTACGTGTGCTACAGAAAGCAAAATCAAATTAATCCAGAGTGGCATATAAAGGAACCTTCTCTTTTTCTAATCATACTAGATAAAGCTGGGCTAATATAAAAAGGTGAAAATTCAATTTTCTCACTGGGAGAAATGATCAGTGTCTGTGATCAGGTAGCAAAAGAGAGGGCGGTTGAAGCACCATCTCCGAATAAAACGGTCTGTAAAATGAAATCTGAGCTGCTGCATTTCCCGAAGGGCTTTGGCTTATTATAACTCAGATTCCTCGTTTAATTAAAGGTGCTTGAGTGCAGTGATTGGCAGGCAATTTTAATGTCACCTATACATTTCTAAATTGCTTTCCTCTATGTGTTGGTGGTCAGAGGTGGATTACCTGTATTACAGCCTTTCCTCATAATTCAAATCAGTGACAGCGGTCAGTCTCCTCACCAGTTCTTTAAGGTCCACTGTTCTACTTAAGCACACATTGTACTTTACTGTACAGCCTATGCATAATAAAAGCATACTTGGTATTCAGTATAAATTGGCCATGTTCCAGGTCTCCAATCACATCAGGTGAACCCTATATATCATTGAGCGGACTTATGTACATTTTCGAAGCAGGACTGCTTTGAAAATATCCCATTTCCTCCAACAGAATAATTGTTTTGAACTTATGTTATCAAGAGTTGTAAAGGAAGGACGCTGCATAAATCAGATGACTGTCTATTATTGCTATACCTTTTAGCTAATTATAAACCATTTATCTCATGCCACAAGAAATGACTGAACAGGAACATCTAGTGCTTGATGGCAATACACCAAACTGCCTGAGGAGCATTGTGAAAAGCTGTCAATGAATATGAAAGCATCAGTTTTAAAATGTACAGCGTATGATCCCTTTCTTCCATTCAAAAATTGTTTAACTGTCTTTGTCAGTTAGTAATGGGTTGGTGTTCAGGAGTGGTGTCTTTGGCTAGTTAAAGGATTAGTTCACTTTCAAATTAAAATTTCCTGATAATTTACTCACCCCCATGTCATCCAAGATGTTTATGTCTTTCTTTCTTCAGCTGAAAAGAAATTAAGGTTTTTCAGGAAAACATTCCAGGATTTTTCTCCATATAGTGGACTTTACTGGCCTCCAAATGGTTGAAGGTCAAAATTACAGTTTCATTGCAGCTTCAAAGCGCTCTACATGATCCCAGATGAGAAATAAGGGTCTTATCTAGAGAAACCATCACTCATTTTCTAAAAAAATAAATAAATAAATAAATAAATTTTATACATTTTAACCATTAATGCTCATCTTGAACTAGCTCTCTTCTTCTTCTTTATTAGAATTCCAGCAGTGTAGACACTGCTAAGTGTAATACTGCCCTCCTCAGGTCAAAGTTTGAACTAAATTGTTATATACAATACGTTAGTGCAAGTATATAACAATTAGTTCAAACTTTGACCTGAGGAGGGCATTATTACCTTTAGCAGCGTCTACACTGCAGGAATTCTAATAGAGAAGAAGAAGAAGAGAGCTAGTTCAAGATGAGCATTTATGGTTAAAATGTATATTTTTTTTTTTTTTTAGAAAATGAGTGATGGCTTCTCTAGATAAGACCCTTATTTCTCATCTGGGAACGCTTTGAAGCTAGCCTGACGTGGTCATACTCAATTCTAGTTCGAATATGAGTCTGATACTGCTCCATTGGGCTTTGATTTTGAGGGCATATTTCAACCGATCCAGGAAAGACCTCAATTGGATAGACCTACAACCAATCAGAGCTACAGAGTAAGTGATGTATGTTGAGCGACGCATAGTTGTCAACAGAACTCAACTGCACACATGCTGGAACTAGTAGAAGATGAGCGTAAACAATCTTTGCCGGTGTTGTAAAAAGAATAAGTATACATGGAGTACTTGCCAATTAATGCGCTGTCGATATCTTCTATAACGGACGCGATGGCGGAATCTACACATCTCAGTTCTTCAACAACAGCCATCATTGTTGTAAACTAATTCAACCCAAGCGTTCTTTGATGACGTGGCTGATTACGTTTCTGGTGATAATCTGTCAATCATCGCCCTGACAAATGTGATTGGTCCGAACAGTTTCTGTTCTGGCATAATTACTCCTCTACGGATCGAGTCCAGACTGAACTCCCCGACCTCAAAACATTGTGGGCGGGGCTAAGTTCGGCTGGCATCAAGGCTACTTTAAAGCTGCAATGAAACTGTAATTTTGACCTTCAACGGTTTGGAGGCCATTGAAATCCACTATATAGAGAAAAATCCTGAAATGTTTTCATCAAAAACCTTAATTTATTTTCGATTGAAGAGAGAAGGACATGGACATCTTGGATGACATGGGGGTGAGTAAATTATCAGGAAATTTTAATTTGAAAGTGAACTAATCCTTTAAGCAATAACAGGACTACACAAATAATCAGAAATATAATATAGACTACAAAAATGATATTACAATATAAGTATTGCAATATATTGCATCATAATACTGTCTAATGCAGATGAAATAGATTTAACAAATAAAGAATAAATGCTCAGTTTTGAATAACTATACTCTAAAAAAAAGAACTGCAATAATATTGTTGCTTGAACCCTATATCAATATAGGCTTTTATAAACATACACTACAAAAAAACATTACTGATGTGCATCTTGAGACAAAACAATGGCAGCTCAAACATGCACTTTAGTCTAGGACTAGCTTAAACCTTGCCTGTGAAAACAGGGGATTAAATAGTATTGGCAGGTACCTGTAGATTCTCATCCCTTGGTAACCAATCATCAATTGTAAAGCAGAGGAATTTATTTATTCTATAAGCCTATCAGTGATGGCAACTGCTCCAAATAAGCAAGGTGTGTTTTGTGTTTCACTTCTGTTTGGGGTGGCCCATACAAATGAATGCTGGAAAAACATCACCTGACACTCAAAAAGAAGCCATTGAACCAAAACGGACTGCAACAGCGTTAATTTACATACAGTCTACACTGGAGGTAAGCAACGCAACAAAACTAGGATGTTAACATTATAATAAAAAAGAACACAAGGTAAACAATAGATTATTGTGCAATAAAGACTTTGTTGGGAGCATTTTAGCTCTTTGTTGGGAGCATTTGAGCTCTTGCAGGCCTCAAATGGTCATGTGAAACTGGGTAAACTATGTTTCCATCCACCTATTTATGTGCAAATTTTGGGATACTCCATAAAAAAAAAAAAAAAATGTTGGATGGAAATGCCAAAATGACCATAAATTCTAAAAATGTGCATAAAAAACTTTTTTCCAAGAACTATTTTTCCAATAAGACGTGCATAAACTACGATGGAAACATATTTACCAAATAAATACCTTGATGCACAACAAAAAAATCTTTCATGATTTTGCCTCAACAGAGGATGTGATTGGATAACTGGACTAACCAGCAGACCAATTTCATTGCACAGCATATCAAAATGTGGTTTGATCATTCTGAAATGCATAAGCCAAAGAAATGTCTCAACACTAGAGTTGTCAAAAGTCATCGTGATTAATCGTTTGCAAAATAAAAGTCTGTGTTTACGTAATATATGTGTGTGTTCTGTGTATAATAATTATGTATATATATATAAATACATGCACATTAGTGTTGTCAAGTCGGCACTGAAATATTGAAAATGTGATGATACCCGCATTTCTGTAGTACCGGTAGTACCGAGATTCCGGGTATATTCGGTACCCACTGATAGGGCTGTGGCATTTACTTGAATATGACACGAGTGAAGCACAAAGCTTTGATTACAAAAGAAATAATAGGTTAGCAATTAAATGTGACTTCGCAGCCATGGAAACATTTTGGTTCATGCCGAATAACAGGTACGCGAGTCCATACATATAAGCTTTGTATTCTGTTTTGCGAATCGCGATCTGGTCACCTGATTAGCAGAGAATTTAACAATATTCCATTAGTTATTCCACATGGAATCTCTGTTTCTTTTCCCAAATCTTTACTCACGCAGGGGATTATAAACGTTTCTTTTGTTCGCATTTAGGCCTATTATAGGCTTATTCGCATTCTTTACTGTGGTAAAGTAGAAAAAACACCATAGGACAGAAACCTTTTTGCTTGCAAGTCAATTTCTATTAAACAGTTTGTGCTCGTTATTAGACTTTATAAGGCTTGTCAAGTTTATTTGTATATATCGTGTCTCATACGCTGGTGATTTTTACTTTCGTTTTCTCTGGCAGTGCTAAATCAAACACAGCCTGAATGTCTTGCCCCTGCGGAGGATAAAACTGGCTCTTCAGACCTTTTACAACAATTGTCAGTTGCTTGTAACATCAGGAGATAACATGAAGATATTATTAAAGAGAAATGGTCTCTTTCCTGCTCGCGTCACTCATCCCTCTCAAAGCGCAGAGCGGTGGCTATATCAAAGACTATAATAACGGGACATTGGCTATATGACGCATCTTTGTGTGGAAATAAAAAACGAATATTTTTTAAAATAATATTCAACTTTCTTATTATTTAGGTTACCATTATTAACGGATATTTATTTCATAGATTTACAGGCATATTGTTTCACTGACGGAATATCTAAAATAAACATGCACGTCTGTTACCCCTGTTGAAAAAACAAGCATATGCTGGTAAGTAGGTTTTGAAGCTGGTATGCTGGTTTGAGCTGGATTATGCTGGTCCTATGCTGGACTATGCTGTTCCAGGACCAGCACTTGACCAGCGTAAACCAGCTTGGTACCGTGACAACACTAATGCACATATTATGTATAAATTTAAGAAATATTATATATATATATATATATAAAAATATCATTTTTTTCTTAAATATATGTATGTATGCGATTAATCGTTGTGCAGCCCTAAATGACATTGTCTTTTTTTTAGAGCTGCTTTACAGCAGAATTTAATTCTGTTTGCATCATTGATCATTATTTTCCTATTTATCACTGTAAAGCTGCTTTGAAATAATCAGTACTGTATAAATCGAAATGATGTATATAAAGTAATCAAGGAACAGTTATCAGCTTGTTTTGGATGTGTAGCTTACGAAAAAAAAAAAAAAAGATTACAGCATGCAGTTGCCTACACAAAATAGCATTAATTATAATAAACAAATATACATTTTATTATTCAGAATAAACAAAAAAAAATAAAAAAAAATGATGGGGTTTTTGTCATCGTTGTGCAGCCGTAACATTTATCCATTTAACGTAATACATTTAAATCAACCCAAGGGAAATATTGCATGTCGTCTTGGTAATTTCACCCTCCACAGTGCCAGAGAGATTTAGTGGTCCCTTGATGAAACCCTTCCATCCTCAACACATATGACATCAGCCAATCAATGACGATGAGGATATCATCTCACTTTCACGCCACCTACAGTACAGTCACCACACGTGCTGTTGTTTTATCAGTCAGTTAATGTGATCTCCCATTCTTTTGTGTTCTTAATGAGCACTAGAAATGTCTCAATTCAGGCCATATCAATCACAGCTACTACGAGGACATTTTTTGGCTTGTCAGCAGGTTAGCACGCATGGCTTAGCAAGGGTATTACAGTTGTGAATACATTCACTGAACCATGTTGTAATGGTTATATAGAGCGAGGGTAACTTGTTCATATCACATTCCAGATTTCAATTATTCTTCCCTTTCCACAATGTCTCAAAAATTACCTCCCCACCCGCCCCAACCCGCTCTACGCTGTTGCAAATCATTTGTAGCAACAATATGACAGGGCTTTATAAATGGCTCTCCGTTCTGGCATTCACACTCAACAAGCATTGAACAAATAGCAACTTCAATATGTTATTCACTTTGATAAATGATTCAAATAATACTAATGATACAGTGACATTCTATCACAATTTTTTTTATTATGAGAGAATATTTGACTGGGAGCACACTTAATACATATTAATGCATACTCATGTTGAACATCACTTCTGCTACTCTAATGTTTATTAGCAATCTGCCTATATCAATTTTAACATCCATTTCTATTCTACGCTGGTTCAGACACTAAAACCAGTAAGGATTACATGTTCTTTTCATTTTCTTAAGCCCCTGTGAAAAACAGAGGTCTAATCAATGAGGAACATTGCAAATGGTAGTCAGATGCTGTTTGCCGGCCAAAATAAATGTAATAGTCGTGGGCTGTGAAAGTCTGCTGAAAGGGAAAAATAAGGATGAGCTTTAATCCCTCACTGAATCTTCAGAAAAGTCATTAGGTCAAAATACTGTGGAGGATGGTGAGAGAGGACCTTTTTTTTATAATGAAGCGCCTGGGCTCCTGGGGGAAACAATGCCGGGGGCCGCCGCTTGCGTTCGGCAGATCTGAAAATTAATGTTTTGCGGCGCTATCTGCAAAGGGTCCCCCAGGGCACCCGCTGGCTGGCGTATCTAGGAGCAAAGAGGTGCCCAAATCATACAAAGGCATTTTGATTACAGCCACACTGTCAGGCGGAATCTATGCATCAGGTTCTCTATTAGATATAATGGACTTGACAGGCAGGATGTGCTAAATCATTCAGTCAGATTTTGGCACCTAGTGACAGGATATTGTGACAAGACCTGTTTAGGGTGATCCGGTGGGAAAGGAGAGAGCCTGGCTTTGAATGTCACATGAGCCACTTGAAAGATTGTTTAAGTGGAACAAGTCAGAGAGGGAGAAGTTCTTGTCCTCGAAAAGTTAACTTGTACTGTTACTGCTTGACAAACTGCATCCCAAATAAAGAGAGGATTGTTTCTTGGCCCTTAGCTTGTAATATCTTAGACAATCCACAGTGAGACTGTGCTTTGACAGTTACTGCAAATTATCCACTTCAGTACACTTCTCCGAGACACAGACACTTACCATGGACAACAGCATTTTCAAAGAGACAAAAAAATATTTTTTTCCCTGCACGGCAAGATACTTTATGAACAGGAAAACATCTCTGCAGGATGCATTAGGCGCCTTGACAGTAGACAAAAACAAGAAGACCTTCAGAAAAATGATGGTACCCTAATGCTGCATTCAATTACAAGCAATCAAAATGTCCAATTCAGATATGTTTAGGCTTCAGAGGTTTTATGTAAAGAAACCAGGTAGAAATGCTAATGCACAACACTCTGAAACAACGTCTCATCATTTAATTTCTTTTGAATTGTTGAATTACTCTATGTTGCATACATTCTTATTAAAAAAACATTGATGTTTAATTAATAATTTACTCACCCTCATGTCATTCCATTGAATAACTGTTTTTGACAATACAATGGGGTCCAAAACAATTGACTTTCATTGTATGGACAAAATAAATATCCTAGGCTTAGATTTTGGGATTGACAACTGCATTTACTTACTTGAATGTACTGTTCACACAGCAATTTACAGTAGCATCTCAAATATTCTGTATGAATGTGCAACGAGAGTCAAGCCTGTATTCTCTTATTAATAACCATAGTGACAGTGACCAAAGTGATATCAAAGAGGCCTTCTTCTTAAACTTCTTAAGTCTTAAAGAGTTCAATTCAGCCGTAAGTTCGTCCATCAAATCTTCATTAATGTAAACATATAAACAATGTAAACATGCGCTATAGCTGGACGGCTTCAACGATTGCCCTCGCATCTCATGTCCTTTGCAGCATCTCACGCATGACACGGCATTTGAGTCGAGCATAGAACACAAAACTGATGGGAGCGGCTCCGGTGGAGAATAGTGACTGGATCAAAAACCTTCAGATGATGCACAGCTCATATCTCCCTTGCTGTAAGTTACAGAAAGTGAAACCACACATGAAACCCCTTAGCAGAGCGGCTCCAGTTCCATTCACACAGTGCAAATTTTCAGAGAATGCATGGGTGTGAGTTCGGTTATAGAATGCGGTTGTCACTCACGTAAATAACGGTACCGTGTGTGAATGTAACTGTTTTAAGGACTCAAATACAGGACTGACAACCATATTCTGCTGCTGTGTGAACATGGCCCTAGAGGATTATGTTCTTTTAATTTTCTTAAGCCCCTACGAAAAACAGAGGTCTAATCAATGAGTAACATTGCAAATGGTGGTGAGATTCTGTTCGCCTGCCAAGATAAATGTAATAGTCGTGGGCTGTGAAAGTCTGCTGAAAGGGAGAAATAATAAATAATGAATATTCTACCATAATTTACTTACCCTCATGTTGTTCAAAACACAAAAAGACATTAAACAACTGTTTTTGACAATACAAGTCAATGGGGTCCAAAACAAATTTGCTTGAGAAGCCATTTCACTATGCCTTTCACAATGTCCATTGCATGCAAACTTTAATAAAAACAGCAGTGCAACAGAGCATTCACAGAAAACTCACACATCGCTCAACATTTCTTCTTTCAGCATGGATGGAATAATCTGGAATCTCACTATGTGGCCTGTTAAGGACACGGTCTTAAAATCATTTGTTTTTCACAGACATCTCTGTCCAGATACACCAGCAAACACATTATTAACCAGCTACAATAAGGGCTCAACTTTTGGATGCAGATCACGTAGTGAGGAAAAGTCAAAGCCTGACCTCTCCACCCGGTGTCAGACAAGTCAGCATGACAGCTGAGCAATCAAAAACAGCAGTCGACCCATGACTTCAACACCGCACAGATTCCAGCCACTGCGGCACACTTCATTTGATGAAGTTCAGGTCCCTCCTGTCCTGTCAATCAGCAGGGAGCATGACAGCATTATCCATGTTCTTCCATCCAAGGCAAATCATTTCTGAAACTGCCACGTTGAGATGTCTGCTTAGCCAATGTTACCCTCAGCTCTCAAATTCTGATTCTGCTACTCCCTCTAGACATTTAGACAGTATTGAGAAAAAGGGACAAATAATTGTAATGCTTAAATCTGACATTTTTGTTCTAAATGCTATTTAATAAAGTACTTCACAAAGCAGTTGTTTTAAAACACATACAAACTCCAGAAATGACTTGCTAAATGATCAAACACTAAACTGTAATGTAATCTGTATGCTGCGTCCATAAAAGCCCATTTTGAAAGAGTTGCACAACAAAGTGTTCTTTCAAAGCCATGTGATGTCAGCGAATGACCCACCAGGCATTATTTCCAGGCCAATCTGTTGTTTCCAAAAGATTGCATTTACTAATCAACCTCAACATTAAATCCAGGCATTACAATTGATTATTATGGCTACTTGATCATAATTAATCCCCTGCTGAAGAGTTTTTGTTTCCTAAGAAACAAAGTGCAATCACAAGCTGCCTTGCTGAGGCATTTTTGCTAAGCTGGTTTCCTTCACCTGTGTTGTCTTGTTACGCTAGGGGGCTTTGACTTCTTTGTTTCAAAGAAATTAATTGCCTTTAGGAGAGATAAATAGCAAGTGACAAGCACCGATGCCAAAAGCAGGGATCCCAGTGGAATGAAAAAGCAACATAAAGAAAGGCCATTTTCACATTGTGGCAGAGCCGCCGAGGCTCAGTGTGAAACGACGTGCTGAATGTTTTAAACTCTCTTAGCCTCTTGTTTTTCTGTTCCCTAATTATAGTGGGGGAACATAACAGGTGACTTATGATGCATCAACAGGCCTACAGAAAACTGTCAGAATCAAATCAGCTGAAATGCTGCAATTGCTTTTCACAACCATCTGGATGTTTTCATTGGTTTAACCAAAACAGACCAGGCAAACAGCTTAACTCATAAACCATAAGGTGAGAATACAGAGTCTTACTGAAAAACACCCATGTACAGACTGAGAGATGGTCTGAGACTACTCAGAAAAAATGCTTCTTTGATTTTTTTTTTTTAATTAAAACCATCAGCTAACAATTTGAATAAAATACAACATGAATTTCAGAATTTCATGATGTAGAAACAGAATCTTAAATATTTGTTGATTTGTTGTGTCTGTATATTTTACATCTTATAACTGAATATTTCATTAAGTTATATAATGTTAAGTTACCAATCTATTTGAACGATCATGCTTTTTACCTTAAAAAATACTACCACATGATGAATCAGAGTTCATCATAAGTGGCCTGTCTAAATATTAACATAACCTTAATAACAGAAATTGTAACAAAAATCACCCCAAACAATAAGAAGAAACAAACTATTTGCATATAATTACAATTCTCAACCATATATGGTATAGGCCAGTAAATTAACCAATTAACATGTTTTCACTGTAGTGTTTTAATATTTTTTCCCTGTAAAAACTATACATAACAGACATGATATAAGAAAGGTAGAAAGAAATATGGTATACTTACCATATCAATAAAATGGTACCTCAAAAAAATGGCACATTTATTCTTTTAGAGAATAAATTGGAGTAAAAATATCTTAAGGTGATTCTGTGCGATTCTGGACACAATTTGGTCGTCCGAGACACATTTTGAGAATTCTAAAAGATTCCTATAATCCTAGGCTACAATCTGTAGTCTTTGATCGCTAGTTTGACATATTCACCCACAGCCGATTAATGACCGTTGCGATCAAATTTACCAAATTCTGGCAGTGTCAGAAGATTTGGCACACAGTCCTGCAGTGTGACTTCTCCTACGACGAACGTCAAATTGTCTTCATTTTTCAAGACAAGCCATGATCAAAATTAACGCTAGAGATCTCCTTGTTAGGCACCATTTGAGTCCCGCGTGTAATGCAGCTCACAGTCACCGAACATTTATGGGTTGATGATGTCTGACATTAATGACAGCTGAGATCCCAGTGTTCCCACTATTAAAAATCACACAGTGTGCACCCGGCTTAATACAAGCCCTCAGGTCTAAATCTAACATTACCCACATCACTTAAAATGTGTAGTTCAAAATCAAGGTACCACATGACCTTTGAAGACCCTTAGTCAATTGGTTACACAGTTGCAAGAATTTTAAAACCAGCAGGACTAAATCCAAAACTGTGTTCCAAATATACTCTGTCATGTTCACTTACTTAAAACTACTAAACAGAAATTGTTGAAGGTGCGCTTTTCATCTTCTCTTTTAGCCTCCCTTCCATTCTGTTTTGTACATTATGAGCCTGAGTACAGAATAACATTTGAGATGACTGTTATTTATCCAGCAGCGAGCACTGGAAGTGAAAGACAGTCAGAGATTGGAAGGCTGAGTGCTTTATCTCCTGTGCTTTCACAGAGCGCTGAGGCGCATCAGAGATGCAGAGAGGGTGAATGCACTTCTCCAGCACAGAAAGAAAAGAAACAAAAACAAGCAGGCATGTATCTAATTAGAACAAAAAGAGTCAGAAACAGAAAGAAGTCAGCTGTGACAGACCACAGCAGGTGGTGAACCTAAACAATCAGAAAGGAGATGCACAGTGCAATATGCTGTTCCTGAAAGGACTTTAAATCGAAGCGAGAAATAAAGTTAACTACATGCATAAAATTGCATACTATATTAACCCATAATGCATTTAAAATAAGGGATGGGTCACAATAGTGAGGTCAAATAGACTATATAGTTGTTTTTTTTCCTGATATTTGTGTATTTGTATAGTTTTATTAGCAATGCTGTGGTTATGTGTTGCACTAAACACACATTTGAGAAGGCTGGGATCTGTAAGAGTACACATTTTTTAACTAGGCAAAAAATAATATTAATAATAAAATTAAGTGCAACAGTGCACGCCCACTTTTCCAGCAGCCTTGGTTTCTGACATATTTTTCCCATTAGGATTTTTTTTTTTCTTTTTTTAAAAAAAGCATTTGAAAATTGGACAAAAAACAAATGTAGAAGACTGTGTAACATCTTTAATAAGGGAAAGAACTACAATCCCATGAAGCACTGCGAATCCATTCTTGAAAGGTTGTTAATTGAGTTTATGAAGCCATCAGTCCACATTATTTCCATAAACATGTTTAACTATGGAATTGTAGGTTAAAAACTACATATTTTGCAATAAACATTTACTGGACTGTTGGCCTTATAACCTCAATTAACAACCTCATAGCTCACAACAGGTCTCCATTTAAAGGTTTATAAGTTATAGTTAAAAATCAATATCCCTATGGAAAAAATGACTAAGATTTCTGCTTCCGGAACCCAACTGTTGTTGCACCCTATAGGCTAAAATAAGCGTTTTTAAGGTACAGATTGTTGTAGATTTCAGATTGTACATTTTAAATTAATACTTAATTAACAAAATAATGTTGCTGGTTCTCAGATTGGTTTCCAATGAGAAATCAGATGAGAAATTGAAAAATACAAAAGGAATGCAAGCTGCATAAAACTGCATGTACTTTAGGTCACAGCACGAGTACTGCCGAGTGGGGTTACAAACCAAAGCTGGTGGTAATTAACCAAATCAAATAATTCATTCTATCAAAGAATATCAAAATAAAAGCAAGTCAACCTTAAAACCTTTTGAACGCCTTTCCCCTGAATGATGGATAGATGATGTATCAGGCTCTTCTATGGGTTTTTAAAGCATTCCAGCATCAGGCTCTCAGCCCTATATCTGTGTGCCAGGTGGCAGCTGGGACAGTTCCCTTTTAATCTGGTTTGGCGGTCCTAAATCACTGCCACAACAGCAGGCATTAATGTAGAGGAGTTTGGAAGAGACATTCTCTAAAACACTCATCTGGCCATGGGTTGGAATCACTCTCTCTCTTTCTCTCCCCAGGTGTGTGGTCTTGTTTGCCATATGTCAAGTGAGTGAACAACTAATATCCACAGGGCACCTAGAGAAGCCTGTCCAAAACAAGTTTTTTATTAATGTGGTATGACACTGAAAACCAGTCTATCTTTAAAGGCTGAAAGAACCTTTGTTTGTACTCACACTTCAGTCACATGAGTGTTATGATGCTTTTTAAAGATTCAACAGTGTACCAAAGCTACATGCTAACTGTAGGCCTATGAGACGCCTCATGAGGGTGCCCCAACTACTTGTTCTGGGTTCAAGCTGTCAGATTGATAGGCATACTTTAGCCGCAAGATAAAACTGTCTCACAGACTGTTGAATCTCTGCAGCTCTGGTCCACTGTCTGCATATTGCTCTGAGTCTAGCATTAGTTTTTAACCCATCTAAACCCGTATGACATTTCTGAGGGTGCCGAGTCCTCTTTAATTGAATGAAACTCAGATAATGGGCCAAAAAGTGAATGGGGTGAAAAGTACCCTGTTCTTTTAATATTCGCACTGTCTCAGGTCTCTTTTTTACATTACCATTTATGCATTTACAAGACACATTTATCCAAAAACAATACTGAACAATACTAGACAAGAGACAATGGAAACATGAGTTCTGTTTATATACAGAGACTAATGACTTAACAAGACATACCTGAAAGCAATGAACAATGAACCAATCAGAACATGACAAGAGAACCAATCAGTACAAGACACATAATATGCTGATTTGCTGCTCAAGAAACATTTCTTGTTAGTTATCAATATTGAAAACAGTTGTGCTTAATATGTTTGTGGAAACCATGATACTTTTTTTCTGGATTCTTTGATGAATATACAGTTCAAAAGAACAGCATTTATTTGAAAAAGAAATCTTTTGTCTTTTTATCAACTGAAAGAGTCGATGCTGAATAAAAATATGAATAAAAAAAAATTTAAAAAAATTACCAACACCAAAATTTTAATCATGTTTGATTAATCGCATTAGTAAAATACTTATTAATTAAAAATACATTTTTAATCTACTGACAGCCTTAGGCTACATCAATTCACAGAATACATTATATTTCTTACATATTATATTTCTAATATAATTTTGTGACTTTCACACAGCATTACAAGGTGGTCCGGCTAAACCCTTGAGCCTTCATTTGTGCAGAACACCGAAGACCTTTGAGAGTCTCTGAGTAGTTTACATACAAACCCGATTCCAAAAAAGTTGGGACACTGTACAAATTGTGAATAAAAACAGAATGCAATGATGTGCAAGTTTCAAATTTAAATATGTCATTCAGAATACAACATAGATGATATATCAAATGTTTAAACTGAGAAAATGTATAATTTTAAGGGGAAAATGAGTTGATTTTAAATTTCATGGCATCAACACATCTCAGAAAAGTTGGGACAAGGCCATGTTTAGCACTGTGTGGCATCCCCTCTTCTTTTTATAACAGTCTGCAAA
Source organism: Chanodichthys erythropterus (assembly GCF_024489055.1). NCBI lineage: Eukaryota > Metazoa > Chordata > Actinopteri > Cypriniformes > Xenocyprididae > Chanodichthys > Chanodichthys erythropterus. Next base: position 34,165,831 of record NC_090234.1, on the reverse strand, counting down.
TGTCTGGGGACTGAGGAGACAGTTGCTCAAGTTTAGGAATAGGAATGTTGTCCCATTCTTGTCTAATACATGCTTCTAGTTGCTCAACTGTCTTAGGTCTTCTTTGTCGCATCTTCCTCTTTATGATGCACAAAATGTTTTCTATGGGTGAAAGATCTGGACTGCTGGCTGGCCATTTCAGTACCCGGATCCTCCTTCTACGCAGCCATGATGTTGTAATTGATGCAGTATGTGGTCTGGCATTGTCATTGTTGGCAAATGCAAGGTCTTCCCTAACATCCCTCCGACATCTGGATGGGAGCACATGTTGTTCTAGAACTTGGATATACCTTTCAGCATTGATGGTGCCTTTCCAGATGTGTAAGCTGCCCATGCCACACGCACTCATGCAACCCCATACCATCAGAGATGCAGGCTTCTGAACTGAGCGCTAATAACAACTTGGGTTGTCCTTGTCCTCTTTAGTCCGGATGACATGGCGTCCCAGTTTTCCAAAAAAAACTTCAAATTTTGATTTGTCTGACCACAGAACAGTTTTCCACTTTGCCACAGTTCAATTTAAATGAGCCTTGGCCCAGAGAATACGCCTGCGCATCTGGATCATGTTTAGATATGGCTTCTTTTTTGACCTATAGAGTTTTAGCCGGCAACGGCGAATGGCACGGTGGATTGTGTTCACCGACAATGTTTTCTGGAAGTGTTCCTGAGCCCATGTTGTGATTTCCATTACAGTAGCATTCCTGTATGTAATGCAGTGCCGTATAAGGGCCTGAAGATCACGGGCATCCAGTGTGGTTTTCCGGCCTTGACCCTTACACACAGAGACTGTTCCAGATTCTCTGAATCTTTGGATGATATTATGCTCTGTAGATGATGATAACTTGAAGAAACTCTGAGAAACTCCTTTCTGATATTGCTCCACTATTTTTTGCCGCAGCATTGGGGGAAATGGTGATCCTCTGCCCATCTTCACTTCTGAGAGACACTGCCACTCTGAGAGGCTCTTTTTATACCCAATCATGTTGCCAACTGACCTAATAAGTTGCAAATTGGTCCTCCAGCTGTTCCTTATATGTACATTTAACTTTTCCTGCCTCTTATTGCTACCTGTCCCAACTTTTTTGGAATGTGTAGCTCTCATGAAATACAAAATGAGCCAATATTTGGCAAGACATTTCAAACTGTCTCACTTTCAACATTTGATATGTTATCTATATTCTATAAGTTTATGAGATTTGTAAATTATTGCATTCCTTTTTTATTCACAATTTGTACAGTGTCCCAACTTTTTTGGAATCGGGTTTGTATAATATGCTCTTCATTTTGTCATCTCCACAGAAATAAAGTAAGCGGCTCATCTCCTCCTCTGTGTGTCATCATTACCCCTATTTGGTTCACAATGTTATAAATGAACTGCACAGCAGTCCTAAAGCCACTCAGACCAGAACTCAGACAAAACCATTTGGATTATTTACATACTGCGTGTCAATCTATGCAAACCACTTGAAGTCGTAAAAACACCACAACTGAATTATTATCTTACTTCTTTTTTCCCTTTCAATACCTGTTGCCGTGTCATTTATTTTTACATAAATATGTATAATTCTTAAGATCCAAAGTAGCAAATATCTGGTTTTGAAAACGGTTTCTTATTGAAGGCAGTCATCTATGTATTTGCTGAGATAAATTATTAATTTTCTCTGCCACAAAGCACATTGTTTTGCTCATTGAGAATATTTGCTAATCTTTCATTTCAGTCTTCAGTAAAAAAACATTGATAAATTATTTCATACCCACAATTCATTGTGTCTTTTTGTCAAATTTTAATTGAATCCTTTCCATGTATTCTAGTAATATTTTATAAAGACTGGTACCTCTCCACGAAGGACAAAATATGAAAGATCCACTGCTTCATTAATCACATTACTTACGTTATGCTTCACATTTCAAAAAAAGCTTAAACTTAAACCTCTGAAAAATTAATTAAACAGTGAGAAAGCACAAACACACACACTGATCTGAACATGGGTCTCCACCCCAGCCCAAAAGTAATTCACCAAGCACTCGCCTACGGTAACAGGCCACCATGTGTTCTACCAGATCTAACAGCTGACAGACTGTTTTCTGAAAATGGTGCAATGTTGTCCAGATCCAATTAAAATGGGTGCATAAATCCACAAACTATAACAACATATGCACTCTCATGGCTGTGCTATTAAAAACATTCAAAAATCTTTGCTCAAGCAGTGGCCACTGTGATGTGAATCCATTTCAATTACTTTGTTTTTTTTTTTTTTCACGTTTCTGATTTCTAAGACACAGGCTCCAAAATTAACACCCAGAGAGCTCAATGTGAGAACAAATTAGATTTGGCGGGTAAATAAAAGTGTTAGTTGCCAATGGATTGAAGTGATGGTTCACCCAAAAAAAAATCTAATTCTGCCATCATTTACTCAACATTTTGTTAGCATAATTAACATGTCGTTCCAAAACTGTATGATTTTCTTGAGAATTAAGGTTTTTGAGGAAAACATTCCAGGATTTTTCTCCATATAGTGGACTTCATTGGGGTTCAGTGGGCGGAAGGTACAAATTTCAGTTTCAGCGCAGCTTCAAAGGGCTCTATGCGATCCCAGATGAGGAATAAGGATTTTGTCTAGCGAAACGAAAAAAAAAAAAGAGTAAAAAATGTATATACTTTTTAACCACAAATGCTCATCTTGTACTAGCTCTGCGATCCGCACGCATGACGTAATCACGTTACAAAAGTCATGCGTGACGTAGGCAGAAATACAGATCCAGTGTCTACAAAGCAAATGTGCAAAGATTTAGCCAAACACCCTTTACAAAATCTAGGTAAAACAATGATATCGGACGATTTTGAAGTTGGAGGAGAAAATTAGATGAAGTTTTTCACCCTACCAAGGTGCTTCCGCGTGAACTTTCAGTGTAATGTGTGGTGCATCACAGAGCAGTGCAAGACAAGCATTTGTGGTTGAAAAGTATATAAATTCTTTCTTTTTTTTTAAATGGCCGATCGTTTCGCTAGATTAGACCCTTGTTCCTCATCTGAGATAACATAGAGCCCTTTGAAGCAGCGCTGAAACTGCAATTTGAGCCTTCAACCCAGTGAACCTCAGTGAAGTCCACTATATGGAGAAAAATCCTTGAAAGTTTTCCTCAAAAACCTTAATTTCTTTTCGACTGAAGAAAGAAAGACATAAAAATCTTGGATGACATGGGAGTGAACAAATTATCAGGATATTTTCATTCAGAAATTAACTAATCCTTTAACAAAGATGTATAAATACAGTAGCAAATGTATTGCTTGTTAAAGGGATAGTTCACCCAAAAATGAAAATTTGATGTTTATCTGCTTACCCCCACCGCATCCAAGATGTAGGTGACTTTGTTTCTTCAGTAGAACATAAATGATGATTTTTAACTGCAACTGTTGCCATCTGTCAGTCTTCTAATGCAAGTGAATGGTAACACAATTTATAAGAGTCGAAAAAACTTGCATAGACAAATCCAAATTAAATCCTGCGGCTCGTAACGACACATTGATGTTCGAAGACACGAACCGATCGGTTTGTGCGAGAAAACGAACAGTATTTATATCATTTTTTACCTCTAAAACACCACTATGTCCAACTGCGTTCAGCACTCGATTAGTGAGGTCTGATCGCACTCTGACAGCGGCAGTAATGTCTAGCACTCATTGTATAAGCATTGAGTATTGAGTTGTGCATATAAGTATTGAGTTGTGTAAGCAGATAAACATCAAATTTGTATTTTTGGGTGAACTATCCCTTTAAAGTTAGTTAATGCATTAACAGGACTTTTATGTAAAATGTTACCACTGATGTATATGATGCTGTAACTGACACAATGATTTGCAATATTTGTCATAATATGCAGACAAATAGACAGATAAATAATTCCATTGTCATAGAAACAAAAATATCTATATTCATCCATCCATTCTCCAAAGCCTTTAGGCCTACGTTGGGTCACAAGGATGCTGTAGACTATTCTGGCATCACAGGCCGTAGCAAACACCCTGGATGGGTGGCCGGACCATTACAGGACTGAGACAAATATTTATTTTAATTAAAAATAATGCAAAACACAGTTTAATGCAAAACATATTTATGGCCAGAAAGATATGCAAGTCAGGTGAAAAAAAGTTAATTTTGGACCTTGCAGACTGGATGGAAAACCATATAGTCCAATAAAACACCTTGACCTTCTCCATTAGCTCTCAGCTCTCAGGTTCCAACATGTCAACATAGAATACAGATGCACATGATGTCATAGGCCAGCAGATTACCTGTACATTGCGGTATAAGCTTCAACTGCAAAGCTCAGCCACAACCACTCGATCTGTCAAAGGTCAGAGCACTTAATGACTCAGCTGAATGTGTGGCCAACTTCAACTGAACTTCATTCGGAACAAATGGGGCGTGCAATAGAACGCCAACAAAAACAATGAAGCCTGCCACACAGGTGCTAGATGAATCACTTCCAGAAGCAAGGCTGCTGCCCTTACCAACCCAAGAGCTTTGCTTTGTCATCTCCCTTGTCATTCTAAACCCCTTTTCAGCAAGTACTTTGGCTCTGGATTAGCATGCCTTATTGCTTCCCGTTTTATAGAGTGTTACATGGATAATTGCAAGGTCATCCACCAAGCTGTGGCAGCTTCTAATTTTCTTTGGAGACTGAGACCACTGGACCAATTACCTGGTTGGTAGGGAGGAAACACCTGAAGCTGAGACATGAGTTTTCATGACTAACTATAAACAGCCTGCAAATGAGTTCCATATGGCAGATATATTTAAAGAAAACAAACATTTTTCAAACAAGTAAAATTTTTCAAACATTGACTTAAACCACCTATGAAAATAAATGTAGACTAACCTGAGAAGGTCAGTCTTTAAGGTGGGGCGAAAGTGCTGTGTAACCACAACACTGTTCCAAAACCTCACTGTTACCCATATAGCAGCTGCCCTCTAAAGGCAAATTCACACTGCACCGACAGATGCTGACCGAATCACTTGATTGTACAACACTTTCCACAACCTGACAAACACTGAATAAACATGTTCAATCGGATAAAACAAGAGCCGACAATGACAACAGACGGCGACAGGGATAACACACTGATCCGATAAAACCCGACGAACGTGTCTTTTGCCGTTGGTCGGTGTCTGTCGGTGCAGTGTGAATTAGCCTTAAGGAAGCATCATAACTAGGGCTGCACGATTAATCGAAATCGAATTGTAATCGCGATTTGGCTTAGTGTGATTATGACATTGCAAAGGCTGCAGTTTTTTCAGATTTTTAATTATATAAATATGTACACAGCGTGTTAGAGCTGCTCTGTGATCAGTAGTAAATGATGCTCCATCTGAGAGCACTGCATTTGCAAACATACAAACTTTCCAAACATGAGAAGCCCTTGTCTAAGAAAAGACAACATTTAATAATGAGTTTTTACTCTAAATTCACTTCACAACATCAGATGAGTGTTTGAAATAGCATTTTGATTAGCACTGCATTATAAATATACTTTATTATTGCGAAAATACCTGAGAAGGCTTGAAGAACACATAAACCATGTATTGTCATAATCCTCTGTTTATTATATTCATGTTTAATCAAAGCACGTCTATCTTGTTTTTATTCATTCACAGCAATAGTATGATGTCCATAGGGGATTTTCTGGAATGACTTGCATTATATTGCAAATATTTGGGGTATTTGGAGTATCTGCTCAAGAGCGCCCTCTGGCGTCCAGTATGAAACAGACGTGTTTCAGACAAGTAAAGCACAAACAATCCTATTCAGGGTAAAAATAGGAAAAATAATTTCTCTGTAAAGAACTTTGAGGGGAACATATGATCAATATGTTTTTCTCCAGTGTACAGAAGTGTACAGGGGTTTTTTTGTTTTTGTTTTTTTTCACAGTGGATGCATAAGAGGTACATATTTCATATATTAAAAATACATGGACTTCGGTTCCTCTTGACTAAAATAAAGAAATTATTGTGACAGATTTTTATAATAATAATATAATATTTAATAATAAATCCTTAGACCTTTCTAATGACTTATATTCATAGGCTGCTTGCATGTTAACAGGTAACCCCACATTTTGTCATAAAAGTTTTCTGTAAAATAAAAATATTGTTATTTTCTAATTATTATAGTTATATTTATCATTACATACTCATTTTTTTTAATAATGAAAGGTATTAAAATAGTAATATTTCTAATTTGGCTTAATATTTTTATTTAGCAATAATTATAATTATAATAATAATTATTATTATTATTAGTCAAAATAATATATGTGACCCGATCTGGCGAAATGAGTCGGAAGTCGCAACGTTCTATTTTAAGATATGGGCCGATAATGTGGAAAAACAATGAAAAAAAATCGTTTTTTTTTTTTAAGCTAATTTCAAAGAACAGACTTTCAAAAATAATCTCCCAAAGTTTCGTAGTCCAGATAATTGATTAAAGGTATTTAAATGGCAATTAAATTTGACATGGTTTTAGTAAATTCGCTGGAAATGAACTTCTCAACTCCTCTCGTCACTTATGAGCATTTCCCGGTATCCCTGAAACGTCATTATCTCTGCTCTACAAATATGGTGTTACACGTTGTATAGAACCAATCAACCAAACCAAAAAGCTTAGAAATGTAAACACACTGACCTAAACGCTGATTTTTAACAATGGGAAGCCCCGTTTCGACTGACAGGCACGCGATCGGTCCAGCCATCCTCCTGTCAGACTAGCGCGCCTTATAAAATAAAACTCCCATTTGCGTGTCTCTCTTTAAAAGCCAATAAAAATTGAATCCATATAGGTAGCACAAAAATTCTTTTTGCATACAAAACCAGAGACTTTAAGCTTTCATATCAAGCCTCCAACATGCTTCTGTTGCGTTGTTTTTACCCTCTAATGAGTCTGAGTAATATGGGTTTACAACAAAAATAGCACAGCCGCTAACTGAATACAAGTATGTATATTTCACGTGCTCATAACTTCATGAAAAATGCACAGATCATAAAAATCGCACATCAATATTTAAAGCAGACTCAAGATTAAAATGAATCCAAAATCAATATAATATATTGCGTTGATCACAAGATATTACTCACGGAATGATTTAACATACTTGGCTAAAAACATGTCTCTCATCTCTCCGGGATGCAGTGTGTATCCAATGTTCCCGGACCCATCCATGTTCGTTTTCCAACGTGGAATAACACAAAATAGATATATTTTAAAGCTTAGAATCTCATCTTTTTAATGCATCTAACCATTTTGAAAAAAATCTAACGAGTGCTGAGAAGCACCTCTAAACCGGAGTTTACCGCCCGTTGGCGCCACCTGGCTGTGGAAAAAATGAACAGCAATTTTTCAAAATATTCTTTATGCTATCACCACGAAATTTGAACCAGATGCAGCTCACATATATGAGAGCATCACCAATAAAAAAATATTTTTTAGCGATCTTATTGTGTTCCTGAGTTATTCCATGTCAAATAAAAAAAAAGAAAAAATATTTTTTAAAAAGTATATATATATTTGTCTTTTATCAGCTGTTTCTCAGCAAGAAAATGTCCAAATGTAATGTAATTTATATTTTCTTAAAATGTTTTCTATCAAATGATACCTACCTTTTGACTCTCCTTGCTAGAGTTTTGGAGTTATGAGTCTTTACTTTTGTGTGTGTCGCTCAGGAAAAAAAAACAACAACAAAAAAACTCTAAAAAAGCCTTCAGGTCTTAAAGGGTTAATTCAAATAAATACTTTCAAATAATTTGAGCTTCAGCCTGGTTTAGCATTTATATATATATAAATGTCTTTGGTCAAATTAAGCTGTAAAATAAATTGTTTATCCCTTTAAATGCAATGGATTTTGAAAGATATCAACCAAAAAACGGGCAAAAAACTTTAAAAGCGATTTTCTCAGGTTTTCAATTTGAAAAAGAGGGCAGACAACCATAATTCAAATGGGTATATCTTTAAAACCATTCAAAGTATGACTTTGACTAGGATATCATTTTAAAGGTTATTGTCTCATCTTTCCATTGATACCAAAATCTCAATTTTGAAATTTGGGTCACTGTGACTCATTTTGCTGGATCAGGTCACATATTAGCACAGAATTTTGGGCCAAATCGCAATTTTAAACAGTTTTTTTCTCCCAATCATGCAACCCTAATTCTAACTATCATGGAATCTGATAAAATCTAAATCAAACACAAATAAAACTATGCATGGGTCAGCTGATTTCAATAGTTTTTCATTTGCATATTGCCAAGCTAATTGCCCAATAATAATAAACATAAGAAAACATGACAAACAGAAATCCTAGCTTTGACAATATAACAATAATTTTAAAAAAAAAATATTATATATATATATATATATATATATATATATATATATATATATATATATATATATATATACTAATAACTAGTATTGATTAAACCAAAATTTGAAATCAATATTTTTTCAGTAATTTTTAAGTTTATTTTAATTTAACATTTTTTCTCACAACATCCTCCATCTTGGATTTATTTTTTACTTTGCTCGTCTCAGTACACCATGGGATTAGTGTCTTAAAAAATTGGTAAAAAAATAGTCATCTTGGAAGCCGCTTGCTTACCATTTAAAACAGCCTTCACATCGGGAGTGCTACGATCATGCCCTACAATACTGCCTCCGTATGCAGTTCCCTAGATTTTGTAACAGAGCAATGATATCTGCCCGTTCCTTGAGATTCACAAAAGCATTTTCTCCTATGCAGTGTGTAGCAGATCAGCATTGCCTTTGCATGACTGAGGTCATTTATACAATCACTGTTTGTGCCTTTATTGACTTTCCTCCAATACCAGGTAAAAATCACAGTTGGACAATAAGCCAGCACAGCATGCCTAGATATAATCTCATTTAATTAGGCTCTGGGGGCGTCCTCCCGATTTCATTACGAAAGGATAGTGCTTAACCTGCTTTTTGGGGCACGCCAAGCTCTCTTAAAGGGGGAAACATTTCCAGCAACCTTGAACTGTTTGTAATAGCCGATAAATATCTGAAGCGAGAGTCACCGGTAAGATAAAAGAGGGTTTGATATAATGAAGTGTGGTTTGAGTAAACTACTTTTCAATGATGCCTTTCCATCTGCCTGCACCAGTGCTGTAAACTCTTGGCTGCGATACACTAGATTAGATGGCAAACAATGATTAAAGGTTCACTAAACAGACTGTGGAACCAATTTTATCAAGCATCCTAAGAGACCTACAGTCACAACCGCACTGATGACTCCACTGCGATTGTCGTTATTTATTTTATTTGTAATAAGTGAATGAGCAGCGTTGAGAATTAGGACATCATATGCATCATTCGGGACAATGGATTTAAAATGCTGGAACTTAGCAGGAGAACACAAGCCTCACTACTACTATTCAGAAAATATCTTTGCAGGGAACTGTGACATTTATATTCATCTGATATGATGAATATGCAGCTTTTGAAAATGGCACTTTCTCTCCTTGAACACACCTGGATGAATACACACAAAGATCCAGTGCATGTGTGTGCCTGCGACTTAACTCTTTGAACATTAAATCACAAAGAAAAAATCTTTCAGAAAAAAGAAATTATGAAATCAATTTTTTTTTTTATATAAAATTGTATTTTGATATGGACATCCTTTATATTTTAAAAAGCTGTGGATATTCAAAGGGGTACTAGATACTTCAAAGACTTGCAGCCATGTTGAATTTATGTTGTCATAAATAAACACAATGACAGAGGGCGGTCATATAGAATTATGTTTAAGGGTCAAAGGTAAATTATTTATGATGGTTTAGATGTAACAAAACACTATAAATGGTTACAAATGGCTTTTAAAGAATGTCAATTGTGGTGGATGCGTTGAAAGGTCAAGTAACATGGATGTTTAATGTATAATTCATAATTTTTCAAATTATGATATAATATGTTTTTCCCTTTGGTTTTTAATAAACCAAATCATGTTGTCTTGCAACATACAGTAGCTGCAAAACTGGCCAATAATCACTGCATAACATTTATGAACACTCTTTGTTTTTGTTGTTTTTGGTTACAAAAGACAAGCTTGCAATGACTGCCTAGTTGTATATACAGTGCATGAATTCAGATATGATACTTGAAACCAGAATCTCTTTTTTATCTCTCGTCTAATATTGAGAGCACAAGGGGAAAACAATCTTGACAGATTTGTCTGTGCAACAAGCTGACAATCTTTGCTTTATCTCAATCCCTCTGTAAACAGGGATTTGCTGCAAGTGAACAAAACCCCTGCAACTAGTTCAAGACTCATTGATTCACAACATCAAGATTCATTAAATATCTGCCCTTATTGATTTAGCTTACTCTGACAGTGTCACTTATAATCACTACTCTTCAGCCAAAAGCTTATGTTATGCTACGCAAGCCATATAAGACATCGTGAAATTCTGAAAAGTTGAAACCTTTACAATTTGAAGATACACTCTAAAAACTCCTGGGTTATTTCTTTAACCCATTTTCTGGGTTATTTGTGTTGGGTTAAAATTATGGGTTATTTTTTCAGAGAGTAACCTTTTTCTGGGTTATAGGGCTAATATTTTGACCCAATTCCTGGGTTGTTTAGGTTTCTGGGTTATTTTTCAAAGAGTAACCCATGTTCTGGGTTAACGCCCCTCCCCCCGCCCCCCGCTGTTGTTCTGGAATTTTCTCACAACAGTCGTTTGAAACAACCGTCACTTGAACTTGAACGCACTCGATCCGTTTTGGCCTGGGCTTCTTCGGTGCAACTTCGTCGCGTATTCAAGGTAAGGCAAGTATTTTCAGTGTCAATGTAACGTAAACTTTTCTGTGTCCATGTCCCCATTGCTAGTTTAGCACCATTTGTTGAAAAAATGACCATGGCTTACCGTGGTAATTCTGTGGTGAGCATGTAGCCGCCTGCGGATATCGCGACAACATCTAACTAGTTTAAAGTCCGTGTAAAGTCAAAATAAATATGTGTTTTAAGTTTGTCAGACTAAATAAGAAAGTGTTATTAACCACCAAAGCCAAATTTGACGTAACGTAATAATACGATAAGTACAGTGCAGCTAGTGGCGACTTCATGCCGCGTTAAGGGGGTCGAACACCGGACGAGAAGCGCCGCGCTGAGCCGCGTCTAGGACAACTCGAGGTATCGTGTACTTTCTCAGTTTATGGCCAGCAATATTGTTATGTTTTAGGACATTGTGGAATTAAGATAATGTCAGTACTATGTTATGATTGTACTGTATAATTAAATACGTTGCTGAGTCTGCAGTCTGAACACTTTACCTCAGAGCGTCCGTTAACTGAATGAATTGAGAATATCACCTGAAAATCCAATAACATAAGCAATTTTTATTCATGCAGCTGATTACTGTAAATTAATGTAAAATTAACTTTATATTGCAGCACATGGTGAAGTCAGTATATACATTAACGACGATTTGAGACAAATAAGTGTAAATTTAATATAAATCTATGTACATGGCGCGCTGTGGCGCTGCAGGATTTTGAACAAGGTCCTGAACCGTTGCTGGGCGCCGCCGGTGTGTGTACACTCATAGAGAATAATGTGTTTGAATTTTAAATACGCATCTCTTCCGGTGTGCGACCCCCTTTAGCCGTGGCTAGAGCGACGAGGCTACATAATAGTTATGTTAACCAGCTGCGCTGTGCTTATCATATTATACAGTGCTCTACGGGCTTAAGTAGTGAGAGTTAATGAAGTGTGTTAAGTGTTCAAATTGTTGCTAACCTTTATTGTTTTCTCCAGGTCATTTTAAATGGACAGCTTTGTTGCTGATAAGCTAACTGAGTGGCGGATGTCTGAGCTGATAGAGAATTTTAGAGGTGAGCGTTTTACTCTTTTAAGGGATAGTTCACCCAAAAATGAAAATTTGATGTTTATCTGCTTACCCCCAGGGCATCCAAGATGTAGGTGACTTTGTTTCTTCAGTCGAACACAAATGATGATTTTTAACTCCAACGGTTGCCGTCTGTCAGTCTTATAATGCGAGTGAATGGTAACACAATTTATAAGAGTCAAAAAATATGCTTAGACAAATCCAAACTGAACCCTGCGGCGCGTGAAGACACATTAATGTCCTAAGACACGAAACAATCGGTTTGTGCGAGAAACCTAAGTGATTGCTAAATGCAATAGAAGTAAAAAATTATATAAATAATTTTCTGTTTCTCGCACAAACGTGTCTTAGGACATCAATTTGTCGTCACGAGCCGCAGGGTTTAATTTGGATTTATTTTTGGGTTATTTTTTGACTCTTATAAATTGTGTTACCATTCATTCGCATTATAAGACTGACAGACGACAATGGTTGGAGTTAAAAATCATAATTTGTGTTCTACTGAAGAAACAAAGTCACCTACATCTTGGATGCCCTGGGGGTAAGCAGATAAACATCAAATTTTCATTTTTGGGTGAACTATCCCTTTAACTGCCCTCATATCATCTCTCTATACCTAAATATTTTTCTTTAATATGGCTTAAATGTGTCAGTGCAAGATTTTGTGACAGTCACAACTTCTTCGACAGTGGGGAATGCATCTCTATAATAACCCTTATAGTTAAAAGATACTTGTGCCTTGTCTTTAAGCTGTTATGCATAATAATGGGCCAGATATTCACCTTTGCATTAATGTCATTATTACACTTGTTAATGAAAGAAAAGATGTACAGTATAGACTGTCATTCACACAAAATGGGTAATGCTGCAAAAGAACCACATTAGTTAACTAGCAAATTGGGCCACGTTTTTTTTTTTTTTAACAAAAAAAAAACAACAACAACATCATTCCCTTAAAAGTGATTATTTGTTAGCTTGATAATCAAAGAGTGTCTGGTGAGTGGTTCACAATTGTCTCGACTTATTAACAATACTCATGTTGTCTTGTTTTCTGTCTTTCAGGTGAAGACAGAGATGAGGAGGCATTTCTTCTCTTAGATGAGGACACTATCAAAAATCTTGTCCCTCAAGTTCAATCCAGTTATTGAATGTTGTCAAAAGAGAATGAGTTGTTTATTTTTCTATTTTTTCTAATGTCTGATGTTATTACAGTGTGACCTAAAATAAATAGGTCCAAGTGTGTAGAGTTTAATTTAATTTAATGCAATAAAAATGTAAAAGTGCTTGAAGTGTGTAAGTGCCTGAAGTTTTATTTTCTGAAATGAGGCATACTGGCATAGTAACCCAAGTTAGGTTATTTTTGACCTTTGACCTTTGATTAAAAAGGGACCTACTAATTTCTGGGTTATTTTAACCCAGATATTGGGGTTGTTCTTTTGACCCAGAAGTTGGGTTATATTAACTACAATTTTGGGTTATTTTAACCTAAAATTTGGGTTAGGTATTTAACCCAGAAGTTGGGTCAAAAAGAATAACCCATTTTTCTGGGTTGAAATAACCCAGAAATTAGTTGGTCCCTTTTTAACCCAGGATTTGGGTCAAAAATAACCCATTATGGGTTATTTTTGACCCAGGAGTTTTTAGTGTGTAGTGGTTTGGGGTTGCAAAAACTTTATAATAAAATATAACACTGACAATGTTACAAACATTACAGGATGACTAATTGAACTATTAAAATATGTTACTGTACTGAATTTAACAAAGATGGCCCAATAGAAGGTCACATGATGACTTCGTCTGAGCTCTCAAAATTGGCCTTTTCAGCAACTATATGACCAATAACCCATACAAACACAAAACACCATCAGGGTAAGACATGACACTAAAGTAATGCAATAAACTCTTCTAAAACAACATAATGCAACATAAATCATTCACTCCTACTGGTAATAAGAGCAAAATAACTTATTAAATAAAGCAAGGAATACAGGGAATGTCTGTCAAAACAAATTATAAGGCGACTGATACTAATAAACAACAATTTAATCAATATTTCACAGTTTAAACATGTGATGCACTATTAAACTTATTTCTCAATAAATAAGCTAATTCATACGTGTCAATTCTTACAAAAAAAGAAATATGTATAAAAAGTTGTCATTTTTACCGAACATTGTTTTTTCATTTTGACATCGTGAAACTATCCTCCAACATACAGTCTTAAAATTCACACTATGCCATGAGTATGAGGGCTTGAGCTCTTACACCATGCAGCCTATTCAGACTCTTTTTGGTTCTATCCAAGCACACTACTAGTAGTACACTAAACCAGTAGACACTAATATAGGGAACTGAATTACACCATCGACTCCCACAACACGCGAGTAAAACGTTCCAACCTTCAACCTGTCTATTCAATCCAATGCAACATTTCGTTAGAAATACTCGCATCGCATCTAAAATGTTTAGACATCAAGCGCGTGGCGAGATGCCCTGACAGATGATAGGATGCTCCGCGAGCGCAAGTTTCATTGTAGAGCTGCTGCGTCTGTCTTACCTTGCTCTGAATCAGCGTCCCTCAGTGTCTGAACATTTGAGAATATATCCCCGAATCCCAGTATGACGAGTAGGGTGAGGATATATTCGGACATCGTTGCTGAGTGAGGGCGAAGGCCACCGCACTTCTTTTGCTGAAGTCCGATTCCAGCCCCTCCGGTAGAGCGCCGTTATTCAGGAATGACAAGTAAAATTTGTCTGCAGAGCGCACCGATCCTCCTTCACTCCTCGCATTCAGATGGATTTCTAGGCGCGTGCACACATGAGCTTGCAGGCGACAGTGTGAGCGGAGAGAGAGAGAGAGAGAGAGAGACGGAGAGTGTGCGGATAGATGTGGACAATAACGCACTGTGAGCTTGACTATGAACGGCTTCCAGGCACCTGACGTAGCGCAAGGCATTATAATATGGGGAACGGGCTAATTACGCGGAAAAAAAAAACTTAGAATTCATTTAGTTTTTGCAACAAAACCACGAGTTACTTTGCAGATGTAGCTAGAGTAACATAATATAGTTGAGCACGTGCAAATTGTTGAATAACATAAAGTGAGTCTTCTTTTAAAATGGTATTTTTGTGTGTGTGTGTTGAAATTCGTCTCGCGCAAGGCGTTTGGCGCCTAGCGCAAAAAAAAAAAAAAAAAAAAAAAAAGTCAACTATCTTACAGATGTTTTAAACAAAACACGTTTTTCTGCCATATATATTCCAAAAATAACCTGATAAATATATTATTTGTGCACAGTATTTGTGTTTAATGATCATGCTAAGAGCTTACTGTTGTTATGGTTACCTGCGGATTAAAAAAAACGCCATTTCAGTTCGCGAGCATCTATCCTCAAGGTGAAATACGCTCTGAACTTAGTTGTAAAATAATATGTATAGGCTACTTTTGAACACTGACTAACCTTTTGGTTTGACTTCCTTTCTTTTTGTGTTTTAGGCCACAACAATTCCTTTATAAATCGCTCCCTGCTGCTGATAAGGAGTGTTAAGGCCCGTTCCCACCAAGTACGATAACTAATGTTATCACCTTTCTAATATATTACATAACGATAAAGATATAGTTCTAAAATCGTTCTCAGTATTAAAGAATAGCAGAGTTTACACCACAGCTATAACGATTGTGGCGCAGAGAAACTATATCGTTGGAATCAGAACGATTTTATCCAGCTGACGACCGATAAAAACATTGATAGCCAATCAGAATCCGTCCTGCTGTAAGGAGCTCGAGCATTTAAAGTGACCGACAAGCACGCGCTTAGTGGCATTTACAGGAATTACAGTAGACATGTTATGAATACATTTAGAAACATGAAATTAATGAAAATTATAAATAAATAATTAATATAGATTATAAAGCTAGTTATTGAACTAATATTAATTTAACAAAAGGTGTGATTGACCAGAAAAACCAATAAACAATGTTTAAGGTCACTGAAACTGCATATTTGGGTTGACCTTTAACACTACTGATGTATTTACACAAGCTCTCCCATGTAGGCCTATACCGAGCAATAATAGCCAAAGGCAATCGTTTTCACACTGGAGCCCTACTATATGGATACTGGATAGAAACAGACCTACAGATCAAATATAGTCCAAAAAGTGAGCCAATATGGTTAGTTCTGAAGACAAACCTTCCCACTAAACAAGAGGGAGTAGTTACTTGCTGCCATTGTCTCTTTCTATGGAACAATTTAAATCAGGCATTACTTATTCTTTTATACATACATATTCAATATTCACAATAAGGTCAGATGATATGATATGAGATTATCTGCAATTTGCAATAAGGGTATAACAGTTACATATTTATTTAAGAGGATAGTTCAACCAAAAATGAAAATTTCCATAGTAGGCCTTTTTTTTTTTTTTTTCACTCTATACTGTTGGAAGTCAATGGGGCCCGTCAACTGTTTGGTTACCCATATTCTTCAAAATATCTTCTTTTCATCAGAAGAGAGAAATTCATACAGGTTTGGATGGCACACATTAAATCAAAATTGACCTTATTTATTTTGTTAGCTGAAATTGCAAATTTTTGGCGAATAATTAATCTGTGCAAGTCAATCCACACAAAAAAATAGTTTGGCTTCGTAATATTTAATCAAAATCTGAAAATGCTCCTCCCCTCTGCAACGGTGCCCCTTCTCTAATGACATCAGTTTGACGGCTTGGGTTGAAATCGCTTAAACCACTCCCCTCCGACTGTTAGTATGCTATGAGCGAGAGATGGAGAGGAGGAGCGCTCAAATAAAACTCTGCCCTCTATTCAATATTCCGTTTCACTTGGAAATACGTCACAACACTGGAGAAAAGTCGTTTGCAACTTCCGGTTCCCAGGGACTTTAAGGGATAATGTACAGTGACTCAGTTTTTATCACAAAATAAACCCTGACAGGATAATCAGGATATTGTATTGTAATAATGACCAACTGTACCTACATTACTATACTTACCAAATAAATTGACATGGAATAATTTAATTTGACAGTATAATTTGAGTTGAAATTATTATTATTATTATTATTGTAAATGACCATCTAACTTTCCATTATCTCAGGTAAAGGTGCAATATGTAATATTTTCTGTCCGCTAGAGGTCGCTAGAGGTCTATTCAAAACAAAGGCGTAGCTTGATGACGCCAAGTTTGAGCATGGAATCTTGGGACATGTGGTCTTCACCTCAGTGGAAAAGAATTAGGGATTGGAGAAATCATGTTCATGGATGCGATTATTAACTTTACTGTAGTACGAAGCAGAGCAGGACCGAGTGTTGTGGGAACTGAACAAGGCCGCTGGAGCGATTGCACAACACACGCCTCACGAGCTCAGTGGCTGCTGTGAGACACTGTTGCACACTGCAGTAAGCTAGATCGATTTTAGTATATCATATTAAATGCTGGATGGCTTGTGTTGATAAATGGCATGCAATTAATTTAAAAACGTATTGTATGATAGAGAAAATTCTGTATTACTTTTACTAAAAATAAAGCTGCATCTGATTATGCTATGTTTCGTTCCGGAGCCTTGGTTAAAATTGCAATTTTCTCACAATTTACAAATAGTTGCAAACATTTGGGATATTGTTAGTATCAAGTGAACAAAATATATAACTCTGGCCTAGTGGGTTTTGGATATTTTACTGCAAGATTTTTACATATTGCACCTTTAACAAATTAATCAATTTAAGGACATGAAATATTCAGAAATGTATAAGCCTTTTTACAGAGACGACAGAGAGAGAGAGAAAAAATCATGCATTGCCAAGAAATCATGGCTTACTTTGAACACATCCGATCATTCTGTGAATTTCTGAATGATAAATCAGTGTTTAACGTATCTGTCTGTTTGTGCTCCAGTAGTCAGGGCCACATGAGAAGATGCTGCAGACACCTATTGAAGACTGTTTTCAGACACAGAATGCAAGGTCTGCCATAGACTGCCCACACATTCACAGCCCATAGCTCGCTTCAGGGAAAGCACTTGTTCCTGTGCAGCAATGACCCCCTCCAAAGCACAAACAGGTCGGAGGCTTTCAGGATGGAACTTCCTTTATGTGCAGCACTCATTTTTCTTGAGCATATAGTCACAGCTGTGTTTGGCAAAAACCTTTCATATCCACTTACATTGAATTCAGTTCCTTCTCTGCTGCTAAACTCTTTGCCATGCAACTGTGTGAAGATCAATAACTGAGATAGCTAGTAAACATGTAATATTCTGAATATTTGCTTCTCACACTTTTGCCAGATGTGTAAAAATTAAGACATTCTCATAACGTAGAATGTTTTTATAGGTTTTTGAAGAATCTATTTTGAAAAATGAAAATAGGATTTTTAAATGTGTTGACTGAACTCACTGTAAAATGTCAAATCAAAATAAATTAAAATGTGCCATCATTTTAACAATTGAAATCTAATGAGCTTTTTAAGCAGCTAAGCAAATTGTTTCCTTTATTTTTTTAACTGTTCATTATTACATATTGTTTGTCATGTTTTCTATGAATCTCATGCCCATCATAGAGAACAAAGATCTTGTTGTGAACACATGAACAGTCATGAAATATTTTTAGACAATCTGATTGATTTATGTAGAAGAAAACAGCACAACACAACTAAATGGGCTAGCAAAATAAACATCAACATTAGCAAACTGTTGAATAAAGGAAACATTTAATTATTCATGGCCCAGTGTATGCTGGGATGAGGGCAAATGGAATTGAACCCAAATTGCCTGCTACACCTGTTGTTCAAAAAAACAAAAAAAATATTATTTACTGGATGTCTCACATAAGTTGCTGATGTTATCTGTGGAGTTTTCAGTGGTGTGCCTTTTGTTTTCTGTAGCCATAATGAAGTGCTGAGGTCCAGTGCGGAGTAATTGAGCTTCTTCTAACAAATGGTCGGCCCTTCCTTAAAGGTCAGCAATTAAAAGGATTGCAGACTCTCCAAGTTAAACAAGGCCCAGTGTCAAGCAGCTATATTGTTAAGACTCCAGGGGGAGAAGGTATCAAAATCATGCAATCAGTAATTAAATAATTGCATGCCAGTGATGCAAACCTCATTAGAAATGTTCCTCTGGCTTCATTATGAAGGTTGCCATACCTTTGACACACACATGGAAAATGCACTAATTGGCATGGCATACTACCACTGAACTAAACATTTTAGCTGTAGCTGGTATAAAGGGTATTAATGATGGGAGACCAAATCTGGGTAGTGCAATCTGAGTCATCAGTATTTTTGCTCTTTATGTTTTGGTTATTTTGTACACTGTCACTGAAAAGTTTGGGGTCAGTAAGTATTTTTCATTCATCAAGGATGCATTAATTAAAAAAAAAAAAAAAAGTCACAACATTTATAATGTTACAAAAGATTTGATTTAAAATAAATGCTGTTCTTTTGAACTTACTATTCATCGAAGAATCCTGCAAAGAAAAAAAAAATGTACCAAAGCTTCCACAAAACATTAAGCATGACATCTGTTTTCAACACTGATAATGTTGAAAAATGTTTCTTGATCACCAAATCAACATACACCTTCCTATTACTGTGTACTTTTGCTGCCAAAACAGCCCTGACCCATTGAAGCATGGACTCCACTAGACCCCTGAAGGTGTGCTGTGGTATCTGCACCAAGATGTTAGTAGCAGATCCTTTAAGTCCTGTAAGTTGAGAGGT
Source organism: Chanodichthys erythropterus (assembly GCF_024489055.1). Taxonomy (NCBI): domain Eukaryota; kingdom Metazoa; phylum Chordata; class Actinopteri; order Cypriniformes; family Xenocyprididae; genus Chanodichthys; species Chanodichthys erythropterus. The sequence goes on along the minus strand of NC_090234.1, from coordinate 34,146,136 downwards.
GGGGCCTCCATGGATCGGACTTGTTTGTTCAGCACATCCCACAGATGCTCGATTGGATTGAGATCGGAGGAATTTGGAGGCCAAGTCAACACCTCAAACTCATTGTTGTGCTCCTCAAACCATTCCTGAAACATTTTTCATCTTTGTGGCAGGGAGCATTATCCTGCTGAAAGAGGCCACAGCCACCAGGGAATACTTGTTCCATGAAAGGGTGTACATGGTCTGCAACAATGCTTAGGTAGGTGGTACGTGTCAAAGTAACATCCACATGGATGGCAGAACCCAAGGTTTCCCAGCAGAACATTGCCCAAAGCATCACACTGCCTCCGCCAGCTTTCCTTCTTCCCATAGTTCATCCTGGTGTTCCCCAGGTAAGTGATGCACAAGTACCCAGCCATCCACGTGATGTAAAAGAAAGCATGATTCATCAGACCAGTTTTAGAGATGCTCTGACCCAGTCATCAAGCCATCACAATTTGGCAAACAGACTGCAGGCACAAATCCGAACTTTTCAGTTCTGATTTGGGCCACTTCCATATGTGGTCCTAAACCAGATACAGGTCTGATGTTTTGCAGTGTGACCTCAGTCTGAACAGTCATATTGGAGTTCATGCAACTTTCACGTCACTCTAAATCAACATTCACCACAATCTAGCACTGATAGGAGTCACTCCAAAGATTTTACATACTGGCAGTTCTTTGGTCATTTAGCAAATATGGATGATGGCAGCGAAGTTAGTCAGTGGAGGGACAGTGAGCTGTTATACTGTACATTATTGACCGTGATATACCAAGATTTAAAGACATCATCTGCACTCTCCATTCCATGATGCTTGGAAAACTGACGCCACTGCTTGGCATCTAAGAATATTCTGTCAGGTTGGGATTTGTATCACTATTCTATGCACTCTCTCAGTCTATCTTCTCACCTTTAGCCTTAATTAGCAAGACAGGAACACAGAGAGAATGGAGGATGCAAAAATGCAAAGCCGTTGTACTAATAATTATTCTAGCGATGTCGTGGAGGGTTTTGGCCCTGTCAATAGCAGTGATGCTCACAGCGAACCTCCTGGACCTGCTGAAGTTCCACAGGCTCACTGGCACACGTGTGAACATGACACCTCGGTGCCCCGCTGACATCACGCCCATGTTTAATCAGGACCCTCTGTGAATTTTGGCACACACACACTTTTGTGGGGGTAGTTTGCAATAATTCAATACAAATACTCTCACAGAATGCATCTTTTTTATGCTGTAAGGTTATGTTTACACGATAACAATGTACTAAAAATGGAAAAGTTTTTCCTTTGCATTTTTTTCGTGTACAGGTGGCAACGATGTGAAAGCGATCCCTGTTCACATGGATCCATGAAAACAACAAATAATTCTGTATTATGCATGCCAGGCCAGTAGTTGGCGATATCATTTTGTAAAGAAACACTACGTGCATATAGACTGAACACATAATACGCATGCACATGACATCACTGTTTTCACAAATTTGTGTTTTTGTATTTTACACAGAGACGATAAAGGTATCTTTCAAAAACTTCCACTTTGAATCATGTTTTCAAGAGTTTGCATTTCCATGCCCCAAAACGCCGTTGTTGTGTAAGTGAATGGATAAAACACATTAAAAAATCTGTTTTTAGTTGTATATAAATATAAATATATTAAATAAATATAAATATACTAAAAATAAATTTTTAATTGTAATGACAAAAAATGTAGAATGATTTTAACATTTTTAACATTCAAGTGGTGAAAAAGTTTCAAAAAGTATAGGGAACCCGTTAACTTAATGCAACTGACAGGCAAAAAACATCCTGGCGGCAGCCAATCACTGTGAGGTGAAGGCAAAATTGTGACATCTGTCGTAAGCGCTTCAAAGTCGGCCGGCAGGCAGTGCTGGAGCTCCTTAAATTAAGACTTGTTTTGAGTTATAATGAAATGGAAAGAAGCTAGAAAGCAGAATTAGAATGAATAGGAAGCTTTTGTGGGATTTCTTACAGTGGAATGGCTTATATAATGCTTCTTGAGGTCTTGAGAGGATTGTTAATCATGGGTGGAGATGACAGCAGATGGTTAAATTAATTGCTTCAGTCTAAAAAACGAATAAACAATTGATTTAACCTGTAAGACTTGTAATAGCAGTGCATCCTGGGATTACACAGCATGTCCATGCAAAATTCTGCCATGTGCATTCACACTTGGGATAAACTAAAAATGATTTAATAGCTCAAAATTAATAACAGCCCTTTATGAAATTAAAATATGACATTTGCCACCTCTTCACACCAGGAGGGCTATCTGTCATATTTATAAGATGGCTCTTGAGACATAAAAATGCTGGACTTAAAATTCAGCAAGCATAGTTAGAGAACCTTTTTGTCATCCTGTCACTAGTAGCCTACGTGATTATCTCTTTAAACATCTGTATTAAAGGGTTTGGAGTTGCAATACAATTCAAGCTATTATGAAAACAAATGAGGAAAATTACATAAAACAGAGATTTTACGTAATTTTTACTCAAAATACAATGTTTTGTTTAAAAGATCTGACAAGCCATGGCAATCAAACTGTTTGTTTACGGTTCGAGTTAAAAAATGTCCCTTGCTGTGTGGACACACAAACACACATTCATGCATGAATTTGTCTCTGAGGTTACTCTCTATCCACACATACAGTCACACACACTTCTAGGCAGACAGTGCACAATGCACTGAGAAATGTTTGACTTAATACTGCCATCTACAGAAAGCGATGGATCTAAGTCATAAAATCTCCCCACAATTCTTCACATTTATTACTTCGGAACTGAATGAGGAAAGTAATGTGCATTACTTCATGGCCTTGAAACGATGAGAAGACAAATATGGATGAAGAAATAAAGACTATATTTCAACTGTACGCCATGGTTACGCTATGAGGCAGAAGCAATCTATGGCAGCAGTATTTCTGTATGACTGTAAGACATTATTTGCTGCATTCTAATAGAGGTGAAAGTATTGCGGTATGGGGAACAATTTTCACTTTTAACTAGTTGCTTATTAGCTTGCATATTTTAATAGCATTTATAAAGCACAAATGAATGCCTTATTCTGCATGACCATATTCCACATCTCTTAATTCTACCCTGTTCCTAAACTTAACCACTACAACAACTACCTTACTAACTATGAATAAGCAATAAATAAGGATTTTACTGCACTGTAAAACCGAACAGTGAAATTAATGAAATGAAATGAGTTTGTTTCACTCAAATAATAATGAAAGTTCATTGTACTTATTAGAAAAAAAAAACAAAATTTCATTGTAGTAAGCTGAACTTAATATGATTGAGTTGAGTTGCAGCAGATTTCTAATTTCCAGTATGCTTTGCCTCAGATTGAATAAATAAATGTTGAAATTAAGTGTTATTTTTTTGTGTTTTTGCACAAGATTATAGGGGATAAGTTAATGTTTAATGTTGTGTTATTATGTTTAAAGGGGGTTCTGTTATGTTAGTTTTGTAGGGTTACAATTGTGGTGAAGAGTAGAGCCTGTTAGGTTGAGGATGGGATGTAAAATTTTATGACCATATATACTGTATTTTGTTTGATTATATACATGCAAGTATATAATAAAAGTCTCTTTGATAGTTATAATAGCATGTGTTATTTGTTATCTAACATTTAACCAAGATATGAATGTGATGTTTATGTAAAAAGACTCTATGTAATTAACATTATGATGAGTTGGGCAAGGCTGAGAACTGTGGGGACGAAGGGATGCTGGTGACCCCACAAAAAAATTTAAGTTCTACTACCTTAAAAAATTAGTTAGTTTACTTAAATGTTTCGAGGTAGTAAGTTTCCTCAAATGTTTTGAGTATTCTGAACTTTTATATCTTAATTACCCCAAACTTTTAAATGGTAGTGTATCATGGTTTTTACAAAAATATTGAGCAATAAAACTCTAATAACAATTTTCAACATTAATAACAACAAGAAAAAAAATGTATGTCTTGAGCACTTAATCATCATATTAAAATGATTTATGATTTATCATGTGACACCATAGACTGAAGTAATGAAAATTCAGCTTTGCCATTACTGGAATAAATTATTTTGTAATTAAAATGTATTAAAATAGAAAACAGTTATTTTAAATTTTAATAATATTTCACAAAAATTACAGTATACAACCCGAATTCCGGGCCAATATTTTATTCACAATAGAACATAGATAACATAACAAAAGTTTAAACTGAGAAACGTTACACTTCTATGCACAAAATGAGCTCATTTCAAATTTGATGCCTGCTACAGGTCTCAAAATAGTTGAGAAGGGGGCATGTTTACCATGGTGTCGCATCTCCTCTTCTTTTCAAAACAGTTTGAAAACATCTGGGCATCAAGGTACTGAGTTTCTGGAGTTTTGGTGTTGGAATTTGGTCCCATTCTTGCCTGATATAGGTTTCCAGATGCTGAAGAGTTTGAAGTCAACTTTGACTTTTTTCTTCTGTTTAATGATGCACCAAATGTTCTCTAAACATCTAGACTGCAGGCAGGCCAATTCAGCACCCAAACTCTTCTACGACGAAGCCATGCTGTTGTAATAGCTGCAGTATGTGGTTTTGCATTGTCCTGCTGAAATACACAAGGCTTTCCCTGAAATAGACGTTGTCTGGAGGGAAGCATATGTTGCTCTAAAACCTTTATATACCTTTCAGCATTCATAGTGCTTTTCAAAACATGCAAGCTGCCCGTATGCATTTATGCACCCCATACCATCAGAGATGCTGGCTTTTGAACTCAACGCTGATAACACGCAGGAAGGTCTCCCTCCTCTTTAGCCCGGAGGACACAGCGTCCGTGATTTCCAACAAGAAGGTAAAATTTGGACACTTTTCCACTTTGAAACAGTCCAATTTAAATGAGCCTTGGTCCACAGGATACAACATTGCTTCTGGACCATGTTCACATATGGCTTCATGATAGAGCTTTAGTTGGCATCTGCAGATGGAATGATGGATTGTGTTTACCGACAGTGGTTTCTGGAAGTATTCCTGGGCCCATTTAGTAATGTCATTGACACAATCATGCCGATGGCAGTCAAAAATCTGGAATAATTAAGATAATTGTTTTTTGTTTGTTTGTTTTTTACTGTTTTGAAAGAAATGATTTTATTGTTAAATAAACTGCAATTAAATTTGACAGCCAGTGAGATAATCCATTAAAATCTAGTATTTAATTGCCACAAATCTTGAATTGTGCTTGATGCTTTTGATTAGATCCAGATTACTGAGATTCATCTTGGCAGCACTTGTTCTGGGAAATGAAATATTTCATCTGTGATGTGAAAGAGCAGTACAGCTCAGTGGGGTGTAATGAAAGAGGGTGTGTCAATACCAGCATAGGATTTGGTCAGACTAGTCATTTTGTTCTTTGCTGGAGATCTTTGACTGGCTGTCCAATATGCTGGAGTGGAGCTCTTTATGAAAGGAGTTGTGTCAGATCAGGCTGCCCTCATTCCTCCTTTGCAGTGTGGTAATGATGCTTTATCACTTTGCCTGCGACAGGCCCGTTTCCCTCCCTTGCTCAGTAATAAAGGTTGGCTGAGCTCCAGAGGGGAGCTGGGATGCTGCAGGGATGGACAGATGATGCTCAATGGAAGTGAAATTTAACCTAAAGGTATTTTCTGATCTGCACTTATGCACTCACAGGTGACCAGGCGCACGCACACGCACACACTCCGAATCTTCCTCTACCATCGATTGGTCATGGATGAGCAGTTTAGCTGGAGGCGGAGACAGGTTTCCAAAGCACAATCACGGTTGGTCATCATCCTGGCGGGCAAGGAAAGAGAGCGAGAGACAGATGAAAAAACACATATGAGAGTGAAAGAAGCCTCGGAGGGAAGGAGCAGGAGATGAGTGCGGGACCATGGGACAAGGCTGCCTTTAGATACCTCGCTAATGACTAATGAGCCCTTGCTCCTGGCTGATTGAGATTAAGAGGCGCCGGACAGCAAGCCTGCAGGGGTCAGCAATGAGTTAGGTCCCTTTACCTCCTACGACCTCTCTACAACCATCCATCTCATCATCTTACTTTCTCTCCTAGCATCCCTGCTCTGTTCAGTGAATCACTTAACGCAGTCTAAACCCTCCAGAGGCCCACACCACGAGCTCCTGAAACTTAAGCCTGTTTCGTATTGCACGCTTAAGCAGGATGTAAGTGAATCAGCACATTAACTGCGACAGCAGGCCAAAGTTCACACTGACAGCGTTTTTGCTGCTTGCAGAAAATAAAGTGATTTCTAGGTTACTTCATTAAGCATTTTCATAAAAGCCGTAACTTGGCTATCGTGGGAGATTATTTATTATTAAAAACTTGATCATCTTGCAAAATAAATTAAATGAGAAGGGGAGTCACATTTGCATTCAAACATTAATTAAACAGAACTCGGTTGCCAAAATGTAGCTATAAACCTGGAAAATTGGATTTAGTGAGGTTTCTTAAATAAAAAGTGTTACTTGTGTGCTTGTCACTGCAGAACCTGCATCTAGCCAAAAGATGTAATTTTTTTAAACAATAGCAGTAGTTTGCTCCTTTATTTTATTTTGCTTCATAAAGGCCATATTGCAAAAGTGCATTATGTTCAAAGTGTATTTTCAACATATTTTCTGCAGAGCACTGCAAAAATAGGCTCAGTTCCGTATCACACTGTGAACACAGGCACTGCGGATGCTGTAATCTGTTAATACAGTATGGATTATAAATATGTGGATTATAAATATGTGGATTATAAATATGTGGCACTTCAGCGCTGCTATTACAAGAAAATGCAACAAGTTATATTTCAGTAGTCTCACATATTCAGACTTGTGGCACCTGGGATCTGGCTCATATTATTCTGTCTATAGAATTCTATTCCTGTAGTCCAAACTATAAAGCATGACAGCAGCGACACCACAGTTTCCCAGTGAATACTGTACAAACTCAGAAAACAAAGTGGAATATAGAGTTCTGCCCTCTAGTTAACTTGCAACTCAAACAAAACTCTGAATAAGTTTCACGGACCTTACAAACTTCAGTGATTCAGTGGTTCTTCCTCAAAAGTGTTCACTTTATCAACCCGGAACCTTTAATCAACATAAAATAAACATTTGTTTACTGGTGGAATGGTTCATCCCAGCTGCTGTGTCATTTTAAGATTATTTATTTTAGTAGTTATTTATATTTTGAATTAGTTTTTTTTTTCACTTTTTTTTCCATTTCAATTTTAAGTTTTATGGTACATGTACACAACAATGCTGTACTAAAAGAAGTGCATATGAGAGAGAAAAAAGTACAATGTACTTTGCGTCTTTCACGTACAGATGACAACGTTGTCAAAATGATCCCCTTTCACACGGATCTGCAAAAAAAGCTAAAAACGCTGCAATATGCATGCCAGGCCAGTAGCTCTCGATGTCACTTTGTAAAGAAACACTATGTGCTTATATACAGAACCATAGGACTGAACACATAGTACGCATGCACATGAAATCACTATTTTCACCAATTCGCCTTTTTGTAGTCTACACAGAGAGGATAACAGTATTGTATTCAAAAACTTGCACTTTGAAACCTATTTTCAGTTTGCATTTTCAGATCCCCAAAACACCATTGTCGTGTTTTTACTCAAGCCAACCACTTGGGTAAAGTTGGTTTTATATTCGCACATTCAGACTTCTGATAAATTCAGACTTTCCAATAAATATGCAATAAATTAATGTTTGCGAATTTTAAGCAGCAACATGATATTGACAATCAACGATTGTCAACTTACAACATTTTTTCACAGTCGATCAAAATAGGCAAGTATTGTTTTAATGGCATATTTACTTGTGAATGTCCACTGAATGTCCAATGTAGTGTGATTAACAAGGCTACTGAATACGGATGTCCGAATGTGCGAATATAAAAACAACTTTACCCAAGTAAGCCAACCTAGGTGTATATGACGGTCTTCTTTCAGACAAACACAACTGCAGTTATATTTAAAAATATCCTGGCTCTCCCAAGCTTTATAATGGTTGTGAAAAGGGGATGTGTTTTGAAGCCTCCCAAAATGCATCCATCCATCATAATCCATATGGCTCCAGTGGTTAATAAAGGCCTTCTGAAGCAAAGCAATGGGTTTTTGTAAAAAAAAAAAAAAAAAAAATTAAAACTTTATAAACTAAAATAACTTCTGCCAGATGACTGTACGCATACCGCATAAATGTACTTGCGCCAAATGAGTAACCTGTGAAACAATGGATGATGCAGGATGTAAGAGTATTGTAATTGCGGTTTAAACAAATAGGGCTGTGCAACAAACTGCAGCTCCTCTTCTCTTATATTAAAATTCTCCCACATTTCTCTTTAAAAAATTCTCGTTTTAGACTTCTAATTCATGACTGGTGTTTTGTTTTGCGCTATCCTTGCGCTTCCGTGTTCGTCATTGCGTCATGTCATGTGTAACTCTTCCACTGCAAATCGATGCGTCCCATCGATTTGCTTAAAGGCCAGAACACACCAAGCCGACGCCAACGAACTAGTGCCGAGGAAAGCAGACTGCGGGGTTGGCTCACGTCGGCAGCGTCTGTGTCCAAAGTTTCCCTGACACACACACCAAACCGACGCTAAACAGCCGACGTCCAAATAGCACGTCAGTTCTGCGCCTGCGTGAGATGAAATGCGTTTCCGAACCAGCAGGCGGCAGTAGCTGAACAGCCAATCAGAATGATTAGATGGCCCGACGGACTGAAGAGCTCCAACGCCGATTCAACGGCTGCGTCCGAAAACCTAGGTAACAGTTAGCTGTTTTGCTGCCTCGCTGTCTTATAAGAGAATGACTTGTACGGCAGCGTTTGTGCATGAAGGCACCTCACGAAACTGATTTCGGACAGACTTCTGAGGCAGCGTAACAGTTTAATGATCTACAGCAATATAGCGCGAACTTTGGTGAGAACTAAACAAATATTTAATCACTACAGTAGTAATTTCTCGATAGAAATTATATCAAAATTGAAATATGTTGATCAAAATCATACATTTATACACAAACTGAGCAGCAAACGCAACTTTCGGACGCCATTTTTATTTTTCTAGCTCAACTGTCACAGAATGGAAAGCACGGGATTCTGGGATATCAAAGGCAGCTAAGGATACATCCATGTTTCCTTCAAAAATCGATCTGAGGAAGGTATCTCATGAGACAGGAAGTGAAGCTAACATTGGATTCGGACATGCCTTGATGCCTTACTACCTTGAAATGTGTCCTCAGAAGGCAGCATTTTCCAGTTTTCGGACGCAGCAAACATTTCGAATCGGCCGAAAAAAAGCCGACGAGGACCAACTTCAGCCGACGGTGCGGAACACAGTCAGAAAACTTAGTTGGCCGACGAACAAAAACTGCCCGACGGCCGACCGTCGGCTTGGTGTGTTTCTGCCTTAAGAAGGCCAGGATATTTTTAAATATACTGTCTGAAAGAAGATGGTCATATACACCTAGGATGGCTTGAAGGTGAGTAAATCATGGAATAATTTTCATTTAAACTATCCCTTTAAATGTTTTCCATTTTTAGTTGAAAACAGTGTTAAGTAAACAGACCCTCGATAATTCGATAATTTTGTTGTGTGCTTTTTTCATTTTTATTAGTTTTTTTATTTTTCTATTTAGCTTTAATATAATTTCTATTTCAGTTTTAGTTTTAGTAATTTTACTATACTGTTTCAGTTGCAAAGGCAACATTTCTAATTTTTTGTTTAGGTTTTTCATCTAATATTTACATTTTATTTTATTTCAGCTTTATTTAAATGAAAGAAAACTATTTTTACTGTTTTAGTTAACAATAACAACATTGGCTGGAAAATGTGTGGAGGCAAACCAGATTAAAAACAGATATTCTGTGTGCCCTCTGAGAATTCAATGCTGAACCCTAAATGCTCAATGGTTATTCTGTGGTTTCATGGTCCACTAACCCCCCAAATCGAAGCACACCATTTTTCTTCGACTGATAGAGCTGTGCCAAAGCAAGTCCTTTAAGTTGCACTGGCAGAGAGCCATTGCCTAACACTTACTTTGATATACACATACAGCAAATGAGGCTGTCTGCGTGATGCCATTACAACGTCATCCTGCCTGTGTTGGGTGACGGCGGCGGTGAGTCACATCTATCTTAACCTTTGACTCCACACAAGACTATGAATGGCCAATTCAAGTCAATGGCCATTTAAAAAAACTTGACATTTGACCAGCCTGTGAATTCTGCTCAACACGTTCTGTCCTTTCACAGGTTCTGGCAGTCAGGATTAGAAACTCATTTTATTTAAGGCTTCTTTACTGCTGGCTTGGTCAATATTGCCTGACAGAGAAGGAAAATTCATTCCATTCCTTTAGCAGGGCTGGAATTATTATGTTTGCTGTTGCTAAATACTCCCTTCACCTCAGGTCGGCATTGTGCCATCTGGTATGAGGTTCGAGTAAGAGTGGGAGTGAAACACCCATTCAAGTGATTCAGAGAAGTTGATCTTCCTTCTTTTGCATGTTGAAAAAACTAGATTTTTATATAATTTATATTTTACAAAATTTCAGATATTTGTTGACACTTGCTAGCAATCACATTGCAAATATTAAAAAAAAAAAAAAAAAGTTTTTTTTTTTTTTTTTTTCAAAAGCATTCAGTTTTAGAAAAGTGTTTTTATGCACAGCACAGTACATTTTAACTAAAATTGTTGAGCTTTATCAGGCTGCCTTGCTGCTGCTTATATCCAAGGGTGATAATATTCATTTGTCTCAGTGTATATTGATTTGATGGCTGCTTTATTAATATGCAACTGGGGTATTAATTGTGTAAGAGGCCTGTTGCCAGGCTGGAATCAATTTGTAATTTTTTTATGATGAAACTCTGTGATATCAAATATATTTCTGTGAGCCAGCAAGTGTCTGTGGGGTGCAGAAATGGATAAAACTGTGTGGGGAAAAAAAGGGAAATAAGAAGAAACATGAGAACAAAACTAAGAGGAAATCAGAAGGTGAAATAACTTTGCCACAAAAGTGCTTTTAGTGCTTTCAAACACAATTGATATTGTTTTTGGAAGCTTGCAGTTAAGAAATATTATACCTCTGAGTATAATTAGCTTGAGCAAAACAGATCAATGAAAGGATACCTTCTCACCTGAATTTTTCATGTACTGACACAGAAAAGAAACCATTGCAAATGTGAACATTTTTCAGTGTTGCACTTTTGATATACATTTAGATATTAAAATATATAGAGAGCGTGATGTGAACATTCATCTTGAATCAAGGACTGAAATAACTCTCCCAGACTTCTCACTGAATTGACAATGTGAATCAATATAGTCGAATGGCTTAAAAAATTTGTGTGATTTTATGACAGCTGTGGCTGTCAATGAAGGTGTGTCAATACTTTCTGATGGGCTTTAAGAATTAACTTTCCACTTGCACTGTAAAAACTCACACTTTAAAGCTTTATAACGCAACATATCGCAAGACCTTTTTGAGTAAACTTAATTAAAGACTGTCCAAGTCAAATTACAGAGCTAAGCCACAAAAGTTGCAAGACACAATTATAGTTTGTGAATACAAGTTGTCATGTCTTGAATTATAAAGACAGTCAACTCAATATGTAAAACTATATTAATTCAGAATCCTAAAAAATCCTATTTGAATTTGCTTGTTTGTTCAATGAATGCTAAATATCTCCTTCAGTCAATAAATTCAACTTTATCATAATTACAATTTTATACATGGGTTCAACTGATTTTTAACACAAGTAAGCACAGATCTGCAAAGCGAAGGCCAGGCAGTATCTGGAGATAAGAAAACAAAGCAGACACAACCATCACTTCAATAGTTCAAGCAGGCGGCAGACAAACTATAGCGTTTAATACACAGACCTCAACAAACATCATTAAGGAAAAAGATGAGCTCTGAACATCATCACCACACAACAAATAACTAACAGCGGTGATAAAACAACAATAGCAGTAGCAGCATAAATAAAGCCAGTAAACAATACAATAATAATCCTATAACACTATCTGTCTCATTTATAGGCCACATGCATGCTGGGAAAAAAAATGCAACAAAGGGTTATGTTCAAATGGAATGACGGCTGTTTACTGCATGTATTGATATTTTGCTTTTTTAATCTACTTTTGAGTGAGTGAGTGAACGATCAAACAAACAAATGAACGAATGAATTCTGGCAGTTTAATTGTTTAATAATTGTAATAATTTAAAAATGAATTATAAAACAGTTAGTTCCTGTCCTTAATTCTGATTGGTCAATAGCTGTGTTTGTGTTTTATTCATGATAAAACACGGCTATGACCGCTTCACCCAACAGTTCTGTGTATCACCCCTTAGCAACCACTCTTAGCAATGTAAACTGTTAGTTCACAATTTGTATTGTTTATTGAAGCTTACTGTATTATGTAGAAGAGTATTGTGTTAGAGATCAAGTTTATTACCTGCATTCAGATTTAGCATCTTCCTTTAGGTCAGTCCTATGTTCATAATAAAAAATCTGTTTAAATGTCTGATGTACTATCTGGTCCTTTTAACATTTAAGGGGTTTTCCCGTGACTGACAGCACTAGTCAAAGCATTTGTCAGTTGTGTCTTGTTCCATGTTCACAAAATTTCAGTCTTTTCAAAGTAAAAGTCTTCGCTACTGACTGACACACTCATAAAGACAGTCTTTGTTCACAGTCAAGGACTATTTTTTTTTCCAGTGGAAGGAAAGCTTTATATAGTGAAAGTTTACTTCATGAAAGTTGCATTGATACATATTTTTGGCTTTAATATTTGTATTGTGTGGTAATCGTTTTATAAAAGCAATAAGGTACCCGAGGCTAGTGCTGTATCGTGAATAAGTCACGGCTGAAGGGGTGGCAGGCACTCCGCTTCACATGGTGACTAACAACGCCCTTCAGCCACATGCACCCACACACACAAACACACACACAAAACAAAACAAAAGGTGTGTTTACACAGACTATATAACATTTTTTCACACTCTTTTAAAAGGCGCCATAAATGCCATTCAATAATTGGCCTTAACTAAACAAGAAAAGTAAACAATGCAGTCTAATTCATTTTATAAAATACATCTGACAAAGCTAATAATTTACTTCTTTAACTTCACAGTGCCATATGACCAGTGGTGTAAATGTTTGTCTTTTAACTACTGGCAGTCTGATCAAATAATGAGTCAAGAGAAAGATACTCAAATGGATGGTCAGATCAAGCATATTGCATTATGGGATGCAGTATCCCATATTATGTGCTCTACTGAAAGTACTGTACTCTAGTAAGTATAAGTATATTTCAAATAACATATACTGTTTTATATTTCAGAAAATTAAAACTGTGCATGTATCCATACTACTCCATACTGCAGAAACAGTAAGGCCATGTTCACACAGCAGCAGAATACGGTTGTCATAAAACTTTTCAGTTTTTTGGACGTTGCCATCTTTGAAATGACTTTGGTCACTGTCGCTATGGTTACTAGTAAGAGAATACGGGCTTGACTCTCTTGCATGTTCATACAGACAGTATTCAAGGTGCTACTGTAAGCTACTGTTTGAATGAGACGTTTCAAGACTCCTGTAAGTAAATGCAATTGTCATTCCCAAAAACTGACAGTGTTAACGTGGCTTAAGAGTTGTATGGTAGTATATAACATTTCCAAACAGCCATTGTTCAATATAAATGTGTTAGTCTCTGTTGGGATGGTTAGAACAATATTGAGTTGAATATTGTTAGTCTAAGATGTGTTTTTATGCATGTGTAGTTTTAAGAAATTCACATTCTGTGGTGAATTTGAGTGGGGGAAAAAACCTGATCTATCTCTGCTGGTAGTTAAAGGAACACTCCACTTTTTTGAAAATAAGCTCATTTTCCAACTCCCCTAGAGTTAAACAGTTGAGTTTTACCGTTTTCGAATCCATTCAGCCGATCTCCGGTTCTGGCGGTACCACTTTTAGCATAGCTTAGCAAAGTTCATTGAATCTGATTAGACCGTTAGCATCGCGCTTAAAAATGACCAAAGAGTTTTGATATTTTTTCTATTTAAAACTTGACTGTTCTGTAGTTAAATCGTGTACTAAGACCGACGGAAAATAAAAAGTTGTGATTTTCTAGGCTGATATGGCTAGGAACTATACTCTCATTCAGGCGTAATAATCAAGGGACTTTGCTGCCGTATCATGGCTGCAGCAGTGCAATGATATTACGCAGCGCCCGTGAGCCCCTGCTTGCACAGGGAACGTGCCTTGCAACCATGGAGACGTTTGTGAGAGACGCTGCGTAATATCATTGCACTGCTGCAGCCATGATACGGCAGCAAAGTTCCTTGATTATTACGCCTGAATGAGAGTATAGTTCCTAGCCATATCAGCCTAGAAAATCACAACTTTTTATTTTCCGTCGGTCTTAGTACACGATTTAACTACAGAAGAGTCAAGTTTTAAATAGGAAAAATATAAATATATATATATATATATATATATATATATATATATATATATATATATATATATATATATATATATATATATATATATATATATATATATATATATATAGATATAGATATATATATATAGATATATATATAGATATATATATAGATATATATATAGATATATATAGATATATATATAGATATATATATAGATATATATATAGATATATATAGATATATATAGATAGATATATAGATATATAGATATATAGATATATAGATATATAGATATATAGATATTATATATTAGGACAATGATTTTACAGTGCATGCCTACGTGTCAAATCAGGCCTTTCTCATTAGGCCTCAGCAGACCGTTCCTAAACTGCACTGTCAACAGAAAGCCACAGTTTACCAGTCATAATCATGATTTATCAAGGCTGACACTTTGTGGTCAAAGAATGCCACCTTTGCATTTGCCTGTATGATTGATTGAGTGAGGCTGAACTGTGTCAGTTGGAATTCATCCTTTAGTTGAAACCACAGAATGAAGAGCACTGTCTCGAGTGTCATACGATCCTATATAATGAATGTTTCTATTTGTGAATGCTCACAGCAGTGGGCAATAGTGTTGAGTGCAATTGTTCTTCCTATAAACTCACCCAGAAGTCCATTATCTTGCTTTACTGTAAGATTTACGTTCATCCTGAAAGAGAAAAACAGCATTAGCAGATTTCACCACTCAAGCGTATATTCTCCTCCCTCTTTGTGGAAGAAGCCTTCCCTTGTTTTTTTTTACACCTTCTCACTGTTTAAGATGTTCTCTGCCCACTGACTGACATTTTACAAATTAGTCTCTCCAAACTGCACAGTTGAACAGATTTGGAAACACCTAGCTGCAGAAATTTTATATCAAACTAACAATAGTAATGCTTCTCAAAACACATAACAAATAGAATATTTGTTCAATTTATTAATTTATCATTAAAATTATTATTGTAAAACTTACCTTGCGATGTGAACAGAAAAGGTAGCTGGCTGCACAGCACATGCACGGAGTCCAATGAAGACTGAAAAAATCTAGAAAAAAATGTGTGAGGCCAGCTACCTTTTCTGTTCATTGAAGTATTTCTTTTTCTCTACACACCTGAAAGAAGAGGAACTTTTTTTCAATTTAGAGTGCAACAATTTCCTCTGATCTAAACATTTCTTGCAAAAAAACTATTTAATGGTCTTTTTAAGATCCAGATTTTGAGCTAGTGATGAATGTTATTTATTTATTTTTATTTATTTATTTATTTATTTATTTTTGAAAGGTTCCTTAGATTTATTTGTTCAGGAATTACTCTATGGTTTTGATTCACTAAAATGAACGAGTTTGAAAGAGTCATTTGTTTGTGAATCAGAATCTCTATTTATTGCTGTTAATATTGTTGTTGCAAAATATACACAGGGCTTGACATTAACTTTTTTGCTCACCAGCCACTGTGGTTTTCTACAGGCCAATTTTTTGACATTAATACCATGGGGAAAAACTACAATACAGATATTTTTAATATTATCTCATAATTTGGCAGCAGGTATATTAGGCTGCTGTCACTTTAAAGGGTTAGATCACCCCAAAATTAAAATCCTGTCATTAATTACTCACCCTCATGTCGTTCCACACCCGTAAGACTTCGTAAGACAAATGAAGATCTTTTTTGATGACAGAATGCTGTCAGATTTCCTTCCATTGACTGCCTTTGTAACTACCACTTTGACCCTTCAAAAACTTCATAAAGAGATCGGAAAACTAATTCATATGAATCGAGCGGTTTATACCAAATTTTCTGAAAAGAATCGACCGCTTGTTATGATGAAAAGATTTAATTTCGGCTTTTACTTGCATGTAAACATTGGTCAAGAAGCTCAACCTAAGTAGTATAATTCACAAGGGCAAACCTCTTCTGGAAGCTCAAACGTGCTGCGTAACACAAGAGAATGAACCTCATTGGTTACGAAGTTTGAGCTTCCCGAAGAGGTTTGCTCTTGAGCATTATTCAGGTTGATTATGCAGCTCCTGTATGTTAAAGAATAAACTTCAATATAAGTCTATACTATTTGAATACCAATTTTATTTTTATAAACATGACACTTTCGATACAAGGAATTGCCACCCTTCGTCATGCGATTGAAACCTTAAAATTACTTCCTTGACATGATCATTTAAGGGCCAGGGGTTTTCTAATGTCAGACCTGTACTGGAGGATCCACAGCACTGCACATTTTGTATGTCTTCCTCATTGGTCACATGCAATTGAGGTCTTGGAGTCTCCAGTAATGAACTGATGAGTTGAATTAAGTGCATTAGAAATCAGAGAGATGTACAAAACGTGGGGTGCTTCTCAATTAGAAGGCTGTATCCTAGTAAGGTTGCATATCTTGGCTGCCATGTCATCAAGCGCCGCTAAAGGCAGTCTCAAGTTAAAGGATCCTCAGAAGGCTTGCACGATTTGTTCACGACAAGACTAGTAATGTATGCTAACAGAGTAAATAGGGACTATTATAATTTCATGCATACTTTAACTCTGGTATCAATATGGATTACACAGATTGGCCTATATCACACTTTGAGCTTAGTGGGAAGTTAATTGATAAGGAAAAGATGATCCTAAACGTTTCCTCCTTTAGTTATCTCTGTGATTGACATGATGACACATTGCAAAGGTTTTAATAGCTTAAAGGCTCTTTACACTTGCTGTGACTTCTAAAGTATGCTAGTGCATAGGCAACTTAATTTGCACATTATCATTTAAGGAAATTACTGTGCAGATCAATCCGACAAAGTGAGTCATCTGTACCTCCCAATTACAAAAGATTAAAATCAGCTGTGCAGATGGAAGCACTATTGGTATGCTGGAATTACTGACAGCACATAAAAAGAGAGCAATTTTAAAAGCCAGCACAAGGATATATTACTGGTTTTATATTCAAAGGATTTAAATGAGGTTGCTTTTGACCCATAGCAGTGTTACAATGCCATTTTTAAAAATTTACAAAAATGCAAATACATTCTATGGAATGCTGGAGCGCCTGGTAGCATTGAGGGAACTGGGTCCCTCATGATTAAGATCCGCATCCTTCCCCAGGTGAGTTAGTCTCCAGAGACATTTCATGTTACTGATGCTTTCCAGGCTTCTCGTCTCTTGAAAATGACAAAAAGCATGCCTTTATAAGCAGACTGTGTTTATTTATTTCGGGGACGTGTTATTACCAAAGAATTGTATGCATGTCCTCTAATTTCGAGGAGGTATTTATTTATTTTATTCATTTCGGTATCTTGTTCCAAACAACTGAACAGAGTTATTGTTTAAAATTCTATCTCAGTGTGTTATGCATTCTTCATTTAAATGCTTCTTTCGTTGCCTTTAATAAAATGCAAAACCATGAGCAGTGTGATTTAGAGTTGGGTTGTGGGTTTTTAATGCTGAAAAAAAATTCCCGCTTCCAGGTGAACCACCTATGCATTGTTTCATAATTAATAAGCTAATAAAGACACTAGAGAAAACCTAAAGCTTCTGCTGAACTCTCAGAGGTAATTAGCACCTCTATAAGCATGCAACTTCACAGAATCCTTCTGAATAATTGTTTCTCCCACCCAAAGGGTTTCATCAACCTCTGTATGGTGAAATAGAGGTATGAAAAAAGTCTGGAATTTTTCAGCTGTTGTTTAACATTCAGTGGAGCCTGAAATGAAACAAGGTTTAGACCTGTAAATCCCGAAGTGGTATATACTGCTGCTTGTTTCTAAAAACTGGCAACGTGGATCACAAAATATAATCTATTTTGCATTTAAAGCAAAGAATATGGGATAAGATGATGGAAACACAATGAATACTGAATGGAGATCAGGGGCTGTCAAGATCCAAAAACAACAAGCACCATAATACCACACTTATAATATATTATAATCAATGTGATTCAGGAATGTGATATTGCTTTTAACAGTTCAATAAACAATGAGTTAGTAAGTAACTTACATTTTATTCAAAATATTGCTGTTTCTTGGTCAATTCTGGCACCATCAAAGACAATGGTTTGAAACAAATCCTTAATATGGCATTCCTGAGTCAATCATTGTTTTTGAGCAAATCAATTAAGTGAATAGTTTAATGACTCATTCATAAAAAAAGTAGGGTGTTCGACTCTGGAACATCGAGTTGTCTCATTAAAGGGGTGGTATAATGCCTTTTTTACTAGATGTAAAATAAGTTTCTGATATCCCCTGAGTGTGTATGTGAAGTTTTAGCTCAAAATTCCCCACAGATAATTTTTTATAGCATGTTAAATTTGTCACTTTTTGAGGGTGAACAAAAACTCCATTTTTGTGTGTCCCTTTTAAATGCAGGTGATCTGCTGCTCCTAAGCAGATGGCAGAGTTTCAGGAGCTCGTGTTAGCACATAGTGTTAGCAGCGCCGATTACCTCATGAACACTCATTGAAAATGTCAGAAAGTGTTCAGCCTTTTATGTTCAAACTGAAGTCGGACAATGATGGAGAGACTCAAGAAGAAGTGACAACATGTTGAATGCAACAGGGTGTTTCTGAATGGTTAGTTGCTTAATTTACTGTATGTAGGTGATGTGGAGTTAACCATCTTAAAGTCATTGATTAGCATATTCTGTCATAATAATCTATAAATCGCTCATGTGGGATCTCTTGTAAGATGCTACAGAGCCAGAGAATATATGCTGCATGAAGATAGAACAGGTATAGTTTAATTACAGTTATAATTTATGTTGACATCTTGCTTTTATGACATGCTGTTGCATTTGTGTTACGTACTGTATTGCACCCCTGTGTTGCGTGTTCTCGGGGGCTGGGTTTATGTAAATTTTAGGGTTAGTGATGTCACTAACTTGGGAAGAAGCTCGTTGTAGTCCCTACCAGCCATTTGTTGTAGTCCTTAAACAGAGAATTCTTTAAAAGAAAATATCTTGCTTTGCTTTGAACTTTGAGCATCGTAATTTTGCAGATGTTGTTTGTGCTCAAACAGCAACATTACACACTAACTAAAGTTAAAAAAGTGAAATCATAATGAACCACCCCTTTAAGGGATTCGATCATTTCGGGTTGAACGAATCATATAGGTTCTGTACAGAAAACAGAATTGATTAGTTCACCTCTCGAGTCTTCGGGTTCGGGTTGTTAATTCATCCCGTGACAGCCCCATAGGCTATAATGCAGTCTACCAGAAAGAGAAATGATTAGTTCACCTCCCTAGTCTTCGGGTCTGAGTTGTTTGTTCTTTTGTCACGTGACGTGACGTGACCTGACAGCCAATACGGTTACAGAAATTAGTTAATAATTCCCAAAGTTCCTTATAAAAACAGGTAGTCATTTTTTCAACTCTTACATCTATAAAAAAACGTGCAGTAAGCCCAGGTTGGACAATCTGATAGGTAGGATGAAATGTCAGGACACCAGGAAGTGGTTACGTGACAAAAGAACGAACGACTTAAACTCGAAGACTGGAGAGGTGAACTAATCAATTCTGTCTCCAGTACAGACTGCATAGCTTCAGCTGGGATGTTATGTAATCTAACAGAATGCATAGTGAATTAATCGTTTCTGTTTGTCATAATTTGGCCTTGATTGCATTATATTTTTTTTTCTTATTCGAAATATGATCAACGTTGCGGAAGTAGATGTGTTGGGGAATTTGGCTATTAACATCTAACAGTATATTATGCTGAAATGAACAAAATTACTCATTACTCAAAAGATCATTTTGATGAGTCAGTAAAATAATCCGAACTTCCCATTACTACATCGGGCAATGTCGGGCCATTTTTGAGTGTTGGTTGGTTTAGTTTTTTTCAGTGTGTTCCACACCTAGTCGAAGGCATTCTGGGTTTTTTGATCCGATTCAGCATGTTGAATTGGTGCCGGGCCGTCGATGAGAGAGAGAGAACTCTGATTGGCTGTTCAGCTTAGCAAACGAGTCAGTGCACGAGAATAAAAGCGGAAGTGATGAAAGCGAGGAAAAAAGTCGAGTCTGTACTAACAGAAGGCTGTTATAATTTTACGCCATCTTACCTGAGCATTTGAATGCACAAATATTTTCATAATAACATGAGCCGACTGGAATCAAGAAAATGATCAGCATTATTCATATTCAAAATGGTAAGCAAGCGCTGCTTTGTTTATGGTTTGTATATCTGCAGTCCTAGTTTCGGTTTCCCTTTTTAAATGACAAAAATAAACTACTGATACCTGCTGAGACAGATATTTACTTATACAAGCAGACGCAGAACGCATGTGCAAGTTGACTGTAGTCTCTTTTGGTGTGTTCAAGCGCAGCTTTTTGGCCGAGACGCAGCAGGCGAGAGGCGACAACACAGTAGGCTTTCATTGCCTCCTGATTATCTGAAGTCGGCCTTGGTGTGTCCTGGGCTTTAAAAATATTATCTGACTGGTTATGAAGACATACTTTTTTTAAGAAGTTTTAAATGATGAAGTAACAAATTAAATGGCTATGGTTTGTTTAAAAAAGAGGAAGTCTATATCACCAGCAAGGGCTGCAGAATGCCAGCAATTCAAGACGATATCAAGGGAGTTAGAGAGTTATTATTGCCATAACATACTCTAAATAAACTCAAAGTGCAAGCAGAAAGCACATGGAAATGTTTGGAAGGAAACAATTCATATTCTGAAATATGTCTGCTTTGAGATCCAAACGCAATTTCACATGGACAGATGAAATAATGATTTAAGTAACTGAAACCCCAAAGCTGCAATAGTTTTGCTTTAAACATCACAACCTTCAGTTTACCCAGCTCATGCTCTAACAAACAGACTTTTGTGTTAAGACATGGCCATATTTTATATTCTGTGACTGCTTCAAGGTTTTGTTGTTTTTTTCCATTTCATTTATTAAAAAACTAACTAGTGGTGTGTGGTTCACAGGACTGTGTTTGTTTGTGCTTATATTCAGTCCAGGCTAGCAGATCAACACTTGGTCACTTGAGACTCTGGCCTACATTTGAAACCTGAATGCAAACTGCAAGACAACACACAAGTAGATAGCATCAGTGCAGTCACTCACTTAGAGTAGGAATAAAACAGATAGCAGCATACTTAAAGCTCTAGCTCATTTATCATGCATTGAAATTACAGTCAAGTCAGTGTCAGGTCATCTGAGAGTCTGGGATTCTGTATCAACGTGGTACAAATTTATGTCTACTGTGGGATCAAACTATACAGTGGCATTAATCCTGTCTCCATCCCAGTGTAACTCTGGATATTCTATATGCATGATGAGATCAAAGACCTGCAGAGACATTTCATTGATTGTGTGGGGGTGCTTATATGAATGTGTGTGGGAATCAATCTTTTGCACAAGGTTGTTTCCTTATATTATTTGATCAGTTCAGACATAACATGAGTCATCAAAGAGCTGTAAAACATCACAGAAAATTGAATGAAAAATTGGACATAAATTCAGATCTAGATTAAAAACCATATGCTTGGTCAGTTTGGAGAGAAACAACAAATGAATAATATCATAAATATAGGACATTTTAGTATTTTTAAAGAGTGTATTCTCCCAATAAGCACTAATATGTAGTGCAAGATAATCATAATAATGCAAGACATATTCTTTTATATCTTATAACATACGCAGACTCTTCTTTGTGGAAATGCTCCCTGGATCTGCACAACTGAGCAAGCAGTTTTTAAAAATAAATAAACAAATAAAAGAATGCATTATTGCATTATTTTAGTCTTTGGTCCTTCTAATTCCATTTACCAAACTTGCAAGCATGGCAACATCGCACAGCTCATCATTTTAGTCTATGTTTGCAGGTAAGCGTTTGAGGGCATTTGATTTACTGCTACTATTAATGGTGTGTTTTGAAAGGCAGGATACTGTAGTTGTAAACCATGAAGAAAGATGGACAGCAAACATGGTTTTCCAAGTGATTTTCTCACCCCTGTGACTCTTCCCTCTCTGCTGTTAAAATGTGCAGCTCAAATATGAAGAAATGGCAACAGAAAAATTGGAAGGGTCATGTTTGCACAAAGCTGGCATTTGATATCACTCTACTATTGACCGGCAGGTTGCAGCAATTTTAGAATATATTTTCAAACAATCTTAGAAAAGCCTTTTTATCTTGTTATTTTCTTGCCTAAAATTGAATGCAAATTCAAGCCTTTGTGGCTTAACATAAAATTACCTTCAGCTTTCCAATGAACAAAAGACATCCAAAATACTGATGTTTGCTTAATTTGTGCTTGTAGATAAAAGCTTGTAAAGCTTGTTTTAAACAGATCTGTAACTAGTTTCTTATTGTACTTTTAAAATCAAGTCAAAATCATTGTTAAAGCAATGCTATTTGATTGACTGATTGATTTTACACCAAATGTAACATTTGTAACGAAATGTTGTAAGGACCTACACTCTAAAAAATGCTGTTGGGTTAAATATGGACAAACCCAGTGATTGGGTTGTTTTAACCCAGTGGTTGGGTTAAATGTTTGACCCAACCTGCTGGGTAGTTTTATTTAACTCAACTATTGTTTAAAAATGACTATATGGCTAGCTTAAAATGAGCCCAAAATATGTTGGAAATTAAAAATCAGACACATAATTACTAGAGGCAACAATAATATCAAAAGGTGAACATTCATTAAAAAGCAATTTAATACATGTTTATTATTTAATTATTATTAATTAAACATATTAAAAAATGTTAATTTCCAACCTATTTTGGGTTCATTTTAAGTGATCAATAAAGTATTTTTTAAACATTAGTTGAGTTAAATAAATCTACCCAGCAGGTTGGGTTTAAGATTCAACCCAACAGCTGGGTTTGTCCATTTTTAACCCAACTTGGGTTGTTTTTAACCCAGCATTTTTTTTAGAGTGTATAGCTGTGTGATAAATGTTATTAATCAAACTCATTAAACAAGAACTTGTGGCTTATTGAGGTTACACTTTTAAATAGGAAGTCAACTGATTCTTTATTTCATGATGGGAAAAGGGGAAAACACGATAATGATCGTCATGGACAGGTTTCTGACATGAAGTGCACAACCAGAGTTTGAATCTCATGTGGTTCTTTCAGATCCTGTGTAAATTAACAGTAAAAAGGGTAAAAGTATAGTGTTCTTGCACTTCTACATAAGAGTTAAAACATTACAACAAAAGCAACACAAAACAGGAGCTAAAACCTAGGAAATGTTTAGGGAAACTAGGGAAAAGAGAGAACTTTGATGTTACACATGTTAATCATCCACTTATACTCAAGTAGAGCGAATAAGTGTGCCTGTCGAGTCCCACGAGGTTTTAATCAAGCCTTTCTTCCTGTTTTTTTATTCTTTTGTTTCTTAACACCTTACATACATCAACTTCACATGTGTCTAAAGTGGGTCAGCTTTCGCTTCCCAAGTCACCACCATGATGGTGAGTCAACAAATTTATCATTGTGTTCATTATTCCCTCAACAGCATCATGGCCACAAATAATTTCTCAGAAAACCTTTTGAAGAAAATTGTGTGCTAATGAATTTCATGCCTGTAAAGTTTTTCACCATCTGTATTCATCAAGTTAAGTGTTTCAGTCATTTGTTTGTATAAAATGCTTATGTTTGTGAACATGTCCATCTCATTTAACTGTCCTGTCTTTTTAGGATCTTATGTACCTTGCAGTATCCTTTTCTTTTTCTTTCTCTCTCTCTCTCTCTCTCTCTCTCTCGCTCCCTATCTCTCTCTCTCGCTCCCTATCTTGAAATAAAAATACAAAATGTACAAGCAAGGGAGTAAGAGAGGTAGCACTTTATTTTACAGTCATGTTCCCCATGTACATACTATGTACTTATTACTGTATAGTAACTACAATAACTAGGTAGTAACCCTCAACCTACCCCTAAACCTAACCTTAACCCATGTTACCTTATATTACCAGCACTTTCTTGGGTAAGTACACTGTAAGTACACATAATGTAAAATAAAGTGTAAGAGAAGTACCTCATACTGGACTGGTCTTGTCAGATTAACCAACACAATATCATGACAATTTGTATATTTTACATTTTGGTGAATTGGTGGCTAATTCAGATAATCTCACTCATATATTTTCGTACGATCTGCTTATGTTGCAGTGATGGTTATGTTTATGGTGTTAAGTGTTGGAACTTTGTGCTTAAGTTTTTTTCATAGATTTTTGTACGATTCACTATCACTGTAAACCCTAATGCTAAAAATAATTAATTGGTTTGAGTAGGCAAACTCAAATTAAACAAATTGGTTCAATCAAATTAACTTTTATGAGTATTTAGAACTGTCTTTTTTTTTTTTTTTTTTTTTTTTTGAGTTTACAAAACTGACACATTTTAAGTAATCTGAATAGTTTAATTATTTTGAGTTTTATGAATTTGTTTCTTTTAATTTAAACAAACTTGGTGATGAGTGGAGCGTGGGCTTTATTGAGAACATATATTGCTGTACACTTCCAGCAATTGCTATGCTAATTTATCACAGCATTGTTTTTACCTATTAGCATTTGCTGAATTAGCTAGTTACAGCTAACTACATTTTCACTTCTAAAAATAAAAGTTAAGATGTTGGCACCAATAGCCTTGTGGGAAGCGCGCCGACATATTGCGCCATTGCGCTACGGGCGACCCGAGTTCCAGTCCCGGCTCGTGGACCTTTCCCAAACCTGTCCTCCTCTCTTTCTCCCACTTCGCTTCATGTCTGCTTACTGTCCTATCATAGTAAAGGAAAAAAGGCAAAAATAAATCTATATAAGTTAAGATTACTTAAGATAATTTTAAGTTTAATGCATGAATTAACTTACTCAAAAATTTCAAGTTAATAGCAATTAAAATGTATGAGTACAAAACTGACTTCTGCTAGTTCTGCTTACTTAAACTTAAACTTAACAAAATTATTTAACTGATTACCTAAATTTTTTTTTAGTTTTTCCAACTTATTCTGGATTACAGTGTACAAATTCATACGAAATCAGCACCTCGTAAAATAGTTTCCAGAGGGATTGGGTTGGGTTAAATGCAGTTTAAATGAATTTAACCATTGTTAATTTGCCAGACCGCTTAGTCTAAACCTAAAAAGCGTTGCATTGAAAATCAGTTTATTATTCATGTCAGGCCACTGATGTTTA
Source organism: Chanodichthys erythropterus (assembly GCF_024489055.1). NCBI lineage: Eukaryota > Metazoa > Chordata > Actinopteri > Cypriniformes > Xenocyprididae > Chanodichthys > Chanodichthys erythropterus. The sequence continues at coordinate 34,120,455 of NC_090234.1, read as the reverse complement.
CCGTTCAAACCCCATGGAGAGGAGTAGATTAGTTCCATCACATACTTGAGAGGTTTTGAAGGAGTATTTTCTGAAAGGCTAACACTCTCCGATCTATCGGTGAAGCCTGGCTCACTAAGTCCTGCATCTCAGGAGGATTGCCTTTGAAAAGCTAAAGTAGGAATATCTTTTTAGGGCACATAAAACCACTGATCCATTTTTTACTTTTTCTCGTTTTCTCCTGTTGGTCACAAGAAATCTTTTCCCACTCCACACTCGGACTATTAAACTGTTTACTTTTGTGTAAAGGGAGTTACTGCATAATTCATTGAGCAGTTATTAGCCTCATTGATTACATTCCAGTCGCCCATTTTTAGACATGTATGGAGCAGCTTTAAATCCCCCTAGAGTGTGTCCAACAGATGAACGTGCCATTTCCTCGACACAGCACCCACTTTTGCTTCAACCTTCATCTGTGTTCTGAGAAGTGACCTAAAGTAAGTATCAACCTTTCCTGACACTAACATGACGTCCCTAAATAGTTTTTTTTTCTAAGAATGAAGGCTGAATTCAGACAGCAGACCTGCCCAAAGCTTTTCAAAGCCGACACATTCTCCAAGGCGCCATGAGCTGCCAGACAGGTTATCAAAATGTGTCTAAGATGATTTAATCCTCCTCTCACAAGCTTGTCGAAATACCAGCAGAATATGTCAGTCTTGATATTACGATGTTTTAAACTGTTAAGAACTTTTTTTCCAAACACCTCTTAACCTCTATTAAATTCAAAGGAATCTCTGCCAATCAGTTACTGATGAGAAGCCAATTAATTAAAGTAGTAGCCAATTAAGAATCCAGGGGTGGCCAGGTGCGTTGGAATCCTTTGGAATTAAGATTGAAGTACACGCTATGCACTGATGAAATATTAAGTTTTGAAAATAATTTGATGATGCTGGATAAAAATGATGGTACATAAACAACAACAACAAAAAAAACAATTATTATTATTATTATTAATCATAAATAAATCTTTCTGTAGATATTTTTTCTATGCTCATGTATGCATGTAGGTGCATAACTTAACCACACATTTATATATTCCTGTGATTCCAGTGCTTAGGGGGACATTCTATTTTTGGTTATTTTATGGTCGTGTGAGAACATTACGTTCCCTGAAGATCTAAATAATTTCCCCCAACCCTTAAAAGAACTTCACATCGTGACCATCTCTGAACGTACTGGGAACGTTACTAGGTGACAGGTTACCCCACTAGAAATTTTACTTTCCAAGAACATTCTCAGAACGTCCCCACTGGTGTTAACGTCGCCTTCTGCGTGGGTGTTTTATAGAAAATAATAAAGTTTGAAGTCACCGTTATGGAGGTGAACATTTGCTTTAGATGGGCTCTTGATTCTTGACGTTTTAAGCAGACAGTCTAGGACAGTTTTATTTTCTCTGGCTGCTTTAACTGTTTCCAAAACACATTTATTACAGCAAAAATTGCAAGAGAACTTCTGATCAGATGAATTTGATTATTTAATGATGGTGATTCAAACATTATGGAGTGTCCTGATTCACTGATCATCTCCAGAGACTAAACTCTGGGTGCATTAACTATTAGTTTTGCATTATTTAATGGTTAGTTTTTTCTTTTTTTAAAATTCATTATACAGACAGAATTTTGAGCAGCATCTTTTAGACTCACGCAGACATCATGAATCAGCGTATGAACCTCAACAATAAATTTTTTTTGTGACTTTAGCAGCTTGTTTTGTGATGCTCAGAGTTAATCTGTTTATCTGAAAATTTTGTCACCATTGTTGAGGTTCATATGCAGAATCTTGTCTGTGTGAGTCTACATAATCCTGTCTGAATAAAGTAGGAGAGAGAGGGGAATGGGATTTGAACTCGGGTCGCCTGAGGCGCGCCAGCGTGATGCCCATGAGGTCATCGGCGCTGACAATTTAGCTCTAATTTTCAATTCAATTTTTGGACAGGAGCAGCAAGGACGTTTTGAAACATTTCCAAATAAAATATGTTTCCTTAAACGTTAAGAGAATGTCTTGAATGTTCTGTGAAGGTCCGCCAAATAACCTTAAGAACTCCACATCGTGACCGTCTCTGAACGTACTTAACACCAGTGGGGACGTTCTGAGAATGTTTTGGGAACTTAAAATTTCTAGCAGGGTTAATTGTCTTACCTTGCAGTGAAATAATATTTAAGTAAATGTTTATTTAAAAATTGCATAAAATACATACATTTTAAATACATAAAGAACAGAATATACAACAGAATCAACTCTGTTTCCCAAAACTTTAAAAGTAATATCCCAAATGTTTTTATAAGTATCCGTCTTTGTATTGAGCTACAGAGCTATCATTCATTTAACATATAATGTTTATGTTTGTGGCCAGACAGTAATTTTTAGGCTTGTGTAGAGATATCCTCCTTTTTTTGTTTTGTTTCAATAATCTGGAATTTTAAGGCTTTTAACTCAAATGTACAAATAAATATACTTAGCAATTTATCCAAATGAGTAAAGTATTTTCTGGAGAAAAATTATTCTCGACTATATTTTATATCAGGCACATTTAGGCATATATAATCTCATGCATACAAAAAAAAAAAAAAAAACATTTACCAAGGGAAAGTGACTCAACTATGACGAATAAAATTAAAGAACAAGTAACTGTGCAATATAACCGAGGACTCAGTGTGAAGCTTTCATTCCAAGCAGACAGTCTTTCAGCATGTCCTAAAATATGCAGATCTTTAAGAGATCATCTATATCTCATCATATTGAACCTGTCTGATGGAAATCATGGACAGCACACAGCTATCCCTCATCATGTCTCTCTTGACATGTTACTCATTTAAAAGCAAGACTACTCTGACATCCAGATTGGCAAATGACTTCTTCGTCACACAACATGACTAATGATTCACTAACAAACTTGACTCTGTGGGCAGATCTTTTCACATTTAAAGACATAATTGAGCTGGTGATTGCAATAATTATAGTGCTGGGACTTGTTTGACAACTGCGTATTCAGGCTTAAAACATTAAGACTGATTTTGTTTTAAAAATAATTTTGGGGACTTTCTGCATTTTTCTGCCCACATACTTTATTATGCTCATGTCATGAGTTTAACTTCAAATTGATGAGCCCAAACTCCCCCTCCTCCACATCATTTAAAGTCATTATCAAAAGAATAAAGAAAATAAAGAGAGAATGGAGGAGGTAAAGGCCTCCAAACTGCATAAAATAGAGACAACAACTTCATCTACATTTCCCATACAAAGTGCATTAATGGTGACGGGCAGGGGCGTTTCTAGGCTTTCATCGTTACTGGAGCACAGGCCCTCATCAAAAAAAGTGTCCCAATATTTGATACTCTTTTTTTGTTGATACTGTTATGTATATTTATGTATATAAATTCACTTTGCAGTACTGAGTTGAACTGCTTCATTGATGACTAATTATAAAATACTGTACTGGTTACACTTTATTTTACATTACATGTAGTTACAGACAGTGTACTTACCCCCCCAAAAAAGTACTGGTAATATAACTACATTGATTAAGGTTAGGTTTAGGGGGTAGGTTCAGGATTAGTACCTAGTTATTGCCCAGTTGTAATTGCTGTACATACTATGTACATGCAGAACAGGACTGTAAAATAAAATGCTACCAAAATACTTTTAGTTTCCTATACTGTAGGTAATTATCTCATTGTTTTCTGCATAAATTATCCCATAACTATTTTGGTGTGAGAAGCACATACAAACAAGTGTGTGAGTGAACTGTGCGAATAAATCACAATGAATCGTAAAGAATTTCAGACCTTTTTGCAAACCCATTTGAAAATTAAATGAGCGAATGATTGCAAATTTATTGATTCTAAACTGCTGATAGAAAATCCACATGACATTGTTGCTGAAATGTTATGTTAAATGTTAGGGTACTTTGACATTTTTCAGTGACTCTTTCTTCAGATGACTTTCTTCATAAGCGAGTCACTGAACCATTCGTTCAACAGATTTGTTCTAAAACACTGATTCATTCAGTAATGAAACAAGTGGCTGTATTTATGAGTCAATCAGTGGAAATATTCACTCAACAGATTAATTATAAAAATATAACTTTTAGGACCTCGCAACTGTGTTTGAAACAGTGTTGCATCAGAATTTGCATACTTCCCTACTACAGTATATGGTAGGTTTAAAGTAGGTTTAATAGGTTTAAATTTACAGTATTTGTAAAACAGTAGGCAAAAAGTACCTAAGATGACCTACTACTTCTGACTAGATTCTGAAAAGTGCATCCAATGGACACTTTACTATCCCATGATGCCACAGGAGGAGATTTGTGAATGGCATTGAAGTGATGCAAGTGACACTGGCAGGTCACATGACAATGACAACATGACGAATGTAGTACATCCAGATTATATTCATACTACACATACTTTTTTACAGTTGCAAAGTAATTACTTATTCAAAACTCAGAAATGGTGCAATTTCAGATTCAGCCAGTGTCTGTTTTTGTTGCAGAATAAAAATAAATGAAGTAACTCAATATTTTAAGATCCTAAAATGTAAGTTGCTCGATATTAACTTCTAGTTTGCTGAACTGTTGTATTTAAAACAGTATCACTGTTGATCGATTGAATAGAACGACTGTGAGCAAGCCACAGGTAATACTATAATATTAGGATCTACAGCACTCTTGTCAAATGGATCCTTTTGGATCCACTTGAAGAGAGTCATGTGGGTTTGGAACAACATGAGGGTAAACAAAGGTGTCATTTTATCTCAATAGTCCACTTTAGACATTCTAACTATAAGTAACTTTGCAACTACAGTACATGTCAACTACCAGTCATTAGAGTATTAGTAGACTGTCTGCTTATTATCTACTAACACTTTATTTGATGGTCCCACTTATTGTCAGCTTATTCTACTATCCCTAACATAACAGTCTACTAATACTCTAATGAGAGTTAATTGACATGTAGCTGCAAAATTACTTGTAGTTAGTAGAATGTCTAAAGTGGACAATCGAAATAAAGAATAACCTAAATAAATGATGACGGAATTTTCTTTTTTGGGTAAATTACTTCATATATATTTGGTAACCATACACGTACTTCAATGGATGAGACAATATAAAGAACGCAATAACCAACACTCTAAAATATCAGACCATTACTCTCCTAGTAGACCTTTGTGTGGCAGGAGATTTGAGATATGAGAACCAGGAAAAACTTTCATATATCAGAGGAAATGTCTCTCTGAGGTGGGGACAGCATGCTGAGGACCACCGAACTAAACCATTTTTCATAGTTCACCATTATGTCTGTCAAATATCACACTCTCCTTTCCACAACCCTATTCAGCCTTGACTGAAACACATTCACTAAGCCCGATATTACCTGAGTTGTATGTTTTATTGCCATTGTTTTAAATATATTATAGTTTTGTCAGTTGCTTGACTTAATCCAACTAATGAGCAAAGAAGTTGGAAAAACTCTACTCTTGGAAAAACGTTTTGGCCTTGCTTTTATGCATCTTCGACAAAGACCATGGTTTGCTTTAGCAAAGTCAGGGGCTTTAAAGGTCAAATATTCAGATAAAGTAAATTTGACATTACAAGATAGCTTTAGATGATAATGAAGCATTTATAGAATTTCAAGGTGACAGAAGAGCCTGCTTTGTCTCCATTGTCTCAATACAGTTGACTCTATGCATGATTGTTTCAGAAAACAAATTATGAGAATATTAAGAACAAAACTAAATCTTGAGGAAGTGTTACATTTATTATTTATATATAATCGATTTTTAATCTCTATAATAAAAATGTACAATTCAGATTTTGATCTCCATATACATTTACATATATATATCTTCCAAGGGGTTTTTTCCCTCCTAGGACTTTTTACCCAGTGCTAGCACGCTGGGTTTTTCTCCTAGGGGGTTTTTTCCACCCCTGGAAGTCAGCCGACATTGGCTTAATGTAGCACCATCTTGTATATGTTACATATTACCACGCTTGTTTGTACAGTTTTAACCACTTCCCTTTTTTTCTGTGCTTCTAATATGTAAAGCTGCTTTGAAACAATTACCAATTGTAAAAGCGCTATATAAATAAATTTGACTTGACTTGACTTGACATGACAGGACAAAGCAATATTGATACGATCTAACACTAAAGGCCTAAAAAAAAGCTTCAGGAACTCTATATGATGTAAAAGGGGTGGACACAGTGCATGATTACTAAAACGGTACGATTTAATATAATATACTAAAATGTCATGTTTTCTATACTTAATAATTGTATATTATGTACTATATTACAATATAAAGTAATTATTTGTAATAAACAGAAATATAACAAAGGGTTTTCTTACAACCACAGTTTGTTATGGGAGAATACTGTAAGCTTGGGTAATACTGAGATTTTAGCGCATGCTAAAAGTCAATTAAAGCTGCATTATAAAACTTTTCCTTTGCCATCTGTGGTTTAAACAACCAAGAGCAAGAGCAGTTTTCATCAATAATGGAATTTATTAATTTATACCCAAAATCCTCCATAGTGTACATTTAATAAACCGTTTTGACAGTAACATCCTTCACTGAAACAGGAAGTTCACTTACTGTAAGTTAAGTTGCAGAACTAGACACTGTCTCTTGCCTTGAGTTATCTCTAAAATGTGCTACGGGAGACATCTGGACTTTGAAAATTTGATCTGTCTTCCCAAATAAACAGCGACAGACTATGGCAGGAAGTGAACTAACTCTCATCCTTGGCTGCCATGGACAGAGATTCTTTCTACTTTTAATATGCAGCTACATTGCTGATTGTTAGTCTAAACTGTGATATTGCAAAATTTGACAAAGGACCAACTTGCTGACAGCATGCCTTTTTTTTCTCACAAAGTCTTCTGACTGATTTAGTCCATTTCTGCCATTTTGTTACTGCTGTGTTGAATCTCTCTTTCTCTTGCTGTGGCTGCACGGTCGCTTGCGTTGTCCTCAGTGGACCTTCTCCAAAGGTTGTGCTGAGACACGCATAATGACCTCCTGTGGGATTTGGGAATCTGTCCATAATGTCTATCTGTTGGCCTCTAATAGGGACCCACCTTCTCATGCAAAATGGTAAAACCACTTGACTTGTGCAGAGTGCTGGCTTGCCTGTGTAAAATCCCAGTCATACCACCACAGCGGCTGGAGGATTCAAATGAAGAGAGATCATTATGTGTAATCTTGTTCCATTAGAGCCTTCTTCAAAATGGATGGCTACTAGAGACAGTGTATGACTTCACTGCTGTCAAAAGGCAGTGCTGGAACACAAAGCATGGGTTCTCAGAAAACTCATGGAGCAATGCTATACAAAAAAAAAAAAAAAAATGTTGCACATAAAAAATTACTCTGCTTAGGCTATATTCCGATTATTTCCTTTAATTAAAGGTTCTATTATGCATAAATATTAAATATTATGCATTTTATCTCATGTTGTGGAAAAGTAATGTACATAGTAAGCAAAGTATTTGTCTTAAAGAGATAATGTAGTCACATTTTGTCCACACAATAAAATTTAATGGGGTATGGTATAGTTTTGGACCCCACTGACTTTCACTGTATGAGAAAAACTTGTAAGAGGCAAGTTGGATGGATATATATATATATATATTATATATAAAATCCAACTTGCCTTTTACACTATTTGACTTGAAGTGTCTAAGTATCTCTTAATAAGAAAGGTGCATAGTGTGACCTGAAAGCTACAACTTAAGAATACTTGATTTCTGAATGTATTTTGACAGTGTAACATAAGGAATGGGATTCTCAGTGGTATGTATATTTAACTTCATTCAACTTCTGTTGTGCCTTTGGCCTGACAGATTTTTCTTACTGCCAAACTCAGCGCATGCAGCCAGAAAAAAAAAGGACAAAAAAAAGATAAGGTCTCGGGAAGAAAAAGGCCAACTCAACTTTTTATCCTGCAGCGACTTATAATGATCTGAGAGCTTGCTCAAAATGCAAATGTGAGGTTGGTCTTAAGCTTTCAAAGGTCAGAAATGAATGAGGTGCTTTTATAAAACTCAGTGTGACTCACAGTGCCTTGGGAGCACATACCTGATCATTAATTCAAGCGCACATGGAGTCATTACAGTCACTCCTGATGAAATCCAGGGTCCTCTCACTGATCTCTGTGCACTTCTCCCTTGATTAAAAACAAATCTAACAAAGTCATTGGAATCTATTACAATCATGTCTGCCTGTCAACTATTTGGCATCCCCCACTGACGTCTACGCAGATTGGTATATTTTCAATTATGCTAATACAATCATCTCGTTTGGATAACATTATTACGGCACTGTGACATTAGACTACACTGTCAGCCTATCATATCTGCGATTACATCTTAATTTCTTTACGAAATTAAAGAGGACAGTGGCTAAATTACCTTTTCAAACATTGATGCACAATCATTTCTCTGGTTATTATTAATAATAATTATATTTTAAGAAGAAGAAAAAGAAAAAAGAAACATTCTAAGACTTTTAACATGTTAAAATAATAAGCAGCAGCAAGAATAAGAGAACAGAAGACACTTTGAAGAAATACAGGGCAAATGCCCTGAAATGAGTGGGCTGAGGTCAGGTCATTGTCTGAAATATAAAATCATCTCTCTCATATGCAATAAGGTGCTATAATTGGAATTTCATCCAATTTTCTACTCTTACAAGTGAACAAAGCATTTCGGAAATGTAACAGTCAGATATAGCAAACTATGATCTTTTAAATTTTAATGAGCTTTAATGAGTTCAACATCACAATCTTACTAGGTGAAATACGGTATAACATAAATCCCAGTGTTTTGAAACAGGGATTTTGATATTCTTTTTTTCACATCCATGATTGGCACTGTCTTTGATTCAACTTGCTGCTTGCATGTTTCCTGCCTCATGCCATTTTCAGAGTGAAAAGAACGATCTTCTAATCTTAGCCCTGTTGTTTTGTGTTCTCTGCCTAGTCCACTTTGTAGATGCGTTGACTCAAGGAGTGCGATAAATAAACCAGTTTCAAACTAGGCCCACATGCCTTCCTTGGATTCCTGTACTTAGTAATTGCTGTGACTTGACCACATTTTTTTTTTTTTTTTTTTTTTCTAATTTGACCTGGTTATTATACACTGCTATCTTTTTTGTTCATATAGTGTTTCTATTCTCAAAGACTACATGCAAAAAAACAAAACAAAACAAAAAACATACTGCATGACACAAGCAGTGTAGTCCAATTCAAACAAATGACTCTTATAAGTGGTTCTATTTTGTGTCACACCAACCTGATCACATGAGAAAGCAGAACTATTTTACATTTTGTTAAATTCGTGTGACTTCATATGATTTGAAAAAGTGGACTTTTTATTTAAAAATTAAGTAAATTGTCCACCCCTGAACCTACACTGTTAGACCTTGCTGTAGAAAAACTGCCATACTTCTGACAGTAACAAACCATTTTCCATTAAAACAGTAATATACTGTAGTGCATTCTGGGTAATATTTGTCATTTTCGAGAAAATAGCCTACAGGAATATACTGTGAATATACATCGCTCAAAGTTGACACTCAGAGGCTGTGTTCCAAATCACACCCTATACCCTCATTCACTATTCCCTACATTAGTTCACTAATACAGTACACCTGACAAAGTGAATGAAAAGAAGTGAGTGAATTCAGACACTGATGAACACCTGATTAGCAGAATCAGTTCACAAACCAGTTTGACATCATTTCTTTCATACATGTACAGAAGTTCTTTTTGAGAATTAACAGATTGGGATGTTGATGTTTTATTGAAAATAAAAATTTATTGAGGTTTGCAGTCACCATCGTGGTGACCAGTGTCTGCTTTAGTTGGGCTCTTGACTCGTTACCATTAGCTTTCTCCGGCTGCTGTAACTGAGTGTTTATAAAACACATTTGTTATGGCAGGAAAAAGTCGACATGAAGTTGATCAGGTGTTTAGGCTGTTGTGATGATTCTGTAATCATCTTGGACTTGTTTAATTCACTGATCTCTTTCCGTGTCTACTCTTTTATTAATTGGTATTTTAAGTTTTTACTATGTCTGTGATTCAACAGTGTAAGAACCAGCAACATTTCACTAATCAGTTATTTAGGAGAATATATAAGTCCTACTATGCATAAAATATTTCAAGCTCCTGCACAACTTGGACAGCAGAAGCATCAACAATCAGAATATGAATCTCAACAATGGTGACATCCAAAAGTTTAATGTTGCAATGCATGCTGGATTCCAGCATGCACTGCAGCATGAATAAATTATGCAGCTGAATTGTCCTTTTTTATTGCCACCATTGTTGAGATTGATGTGCTGATTCATTATGCTCCGATGCTTCATGAAGCAGTGTTTTGAAATCGGCCATCATTAAATAAGTCGTTATTTTGTTTTTTTTTTGGCACTCCAAAAATATTCTTGTTGCTTTATAATATTAATATTGAACCACTGTACTCACATGAACTGATTTAAATATGTTTTAGTACCTTTATGGATCTTGAGAGAGGAAATGTCATTGCTCCCTATGGAGGCCTCACGGATTTCAACTAAAATATCTTCATTTGTGTTCTGAAGATTAATGAAGGTCTTACGGGTGTGGAACGGCATGAGGGTGAGTAATAAATGACACTTTTATTTATTTTATTTATTAACACTGTCATTAATTGAATCAAATCAAATTTGGTAAATCTTTATCGATACACAGGGATACTAGAGATGATCGCTCTTAGATATAATCACAGGCGGCTTTGAAATCTCTTTTCACATATTTGTTACGAAAGAAGCAATTTGGTATTTTTTACCATCTACACAACAGCATACAATCAGTGAAAGGTGCAAAATGCAACTAAGATACATTGCAATCATTTCAAACTCAGTATAAGTACATTCTAGGTATTTTGAGAACATCTTATCCACAGATTTAAATTCACTGAACACCGAATTGTCTATACTGAACAAAAGTACACCTTAATCCAAAACAAATGGCCTTGGGAAACGCAGGACCTCGCACGCTATGATTAAATGATGAATTACAGCCGAGAACCTATGGAGTCAGGAAATGCAGAATGTTTATCTCCAGAGGCAAGGTAAACATTATTTTTTTGAGTCAGCAGAACTAAAATAAACATTTTGTAATGCAACACTTTACATTCCATTAACTGCAGAGCAACACTGTGTCTGATTCAATCATAAACATGTTGACATAACCACTACCTGCCAGAGGTTAGAAAGTTAATATGAGCAGACAGCTCGCTACAAATGAGATGAACCTTGAAAGTTAAAGGGGAACTACTACACAGTCTGACAGTCTAATTTTGCTGTATCCAATAACTGTAAAGACATCAAAATATAAATTGTTTGAGGTAGTCACAGATCACAGCAGTGTATCTTGACCCGCACCGCTTTTCAGTGACGGCGCTCCTCACTGCTTGCATGCAAAAACAAAGAGCGTGATGTAAACTTCATTCTTATGAATCAATAATGACGAATCACTTAAAAAGACTCATGAATTTATACTGATTTGAATCAAAAGGTCTTTCACTAAACGAACTTACCAAATCCATAATATGTAATATTGAATTGAGTACCTGTAACTCAGAGGATGATAAAATAAGGGGTCAAAAATTAGTTACCAGAAGATCTTATAAATAAGATGAAGGACAGTAACAGTAAAATATAAAGGCTTGGGCAAAATAAGTATGTAAGCCTCTTCTTTGTACTCATTTGAACAACATTAAATGAATAATCGCAATTAAGAAGGACAGTGTTTTAGTATGATAATGAGATGCTAATGGCATTGTGTAATTCTGAAGATCGCTTTAATGATGCTGGTCTTGATGAACAATAATTACTTTATGTGACTTCCATATAAGCACTTAAATCCACCTACTGAAGAAAACATCTCAAGTGAAAGTGTGTTTGATTCACTTTATTTGTAGAAAGTGAAAACAAAAGCTGTCACTTTGCCACCCACAAACATTACAGAATTGGCTAAGGGTTTTGAGGGTGAGTCATAAAATCAAACTGTGAAAGGGGCTATTTAACTATTAGTGCTGGAATTGAGTTGAGAGACTAATAACAACCCTCTTGTGATGACCAATTACATTTGATGAAGTTTTCAAACTTTTTTAATGGAAAAGGAAAAACTGAAAGCCAGGTAACAAATAAGCTAAACAAAAACCACAGAAAAAACACCATTTTCAAAGACAGAATCCATTGTGTGGATACAACGTTTTTATAATTTTGGGAAATTTTCAATTGTATGTTGTGGTCAGAATGTCAAGTCTATAGTAATCACATTCAATGGTTTGGATGGCACTGGCTTTTGATATTGACTTTTGAGGTGATATTTTTTCACATAATATAATCAACTGCTTTTAGAGTATAAAATTAGAAACAAAAAGCCCCTGCATTTGTTCACTTGGTAACACTTTGTAACGTTCAGTTGAGTCACTTAAAAATTATTAGTTAATGATGAACTAATAATTTACAAAACATGACTATATGTTCATAAATAATTAATAAGTGATATGTTAACATTTTATGAATGTTTTATTAATTCAGTTATGTAATTTATAGTTTATTAGTTAATGATGAACAAATAATTTACAAAACATGACTACGTTCATAAATGATTAATTAATTAATTAATTAATTAAGTGTAATGCTAAGTAACAATTTACAAATGTGTTGTAAGTTATCTTAAAAAAAGTTTAAATCATGAAATAAATCAAACAGATCATTAGTAGATGGTTTATAAGTTATTAGCTGATGCATTATTTATCACTTATAAATCATTGAAGTATTTATGACAAAATTGTTTTAGTATCATTATCTCAATAAACAATTGTTAATCATGCACAAATGATGAACAAACCATTAGTAAATGATCAGTATATGATTTATTGATGAAGTTGTAAGCTGGTCAGTGTTCAAAAGCACAGTCAATTTCACAAATAATTAGGCTACAAAGAAACAGCAAGTAACACACTAAATTAAACTGAAGTAGAAAGACTGAAATAGTATTTTATTATTGGCTGAATTTGTTAGATAAAGTGGGCCAGCAATATTTAAATACCTTACAAGAAAACGTCTCGGTTACGTATGTAACCCTCGTTCCCTGAAGGAGGGAACGGAGACGTACGTCAGTAGTGACCGACGAATTGGGATATCGCTTAGAGAGCCCTATCAGCTTCGTGTAAACTAAAACAAGCCAATGGAATTGGCGTGCGATATTTGCATAATGCGCACCGCCCCCGACAGGTGTATATAAATAGGAAGCAGATGCAATCGCACTCTGTTTTTCGCTGAGGAGACAACTGGTGTCCGCGCTACAGCGAGGGTACAGAAACTGTGGCGACGGGACGTACGTCTCCGTTCCCTCCTTCAGGGAATGAGGGTTACATACGTAACCGAGACGTTCCCTTTCAGTCGGTCACGTTCAACGTACGTCAGTAGTGACCGACGAATTGGGATCCCAACTAAAGCGCCACAGTTACGAAACCCCTTCCAGTGCCCAGCGCAAGCTCAGCCGCCCATAGCACCGGCTGGCGGTGAAGGGGGCGAGCTTACACCGAGAGAGTCTACTGCTGTCTAACCAATACCCACTAAGTAAACTGGACTACACTGGGGAAGCAAACCCGTAAGGGACGCTGCGGAGACCACTACCTACCCAATGGGGGAGGAGTTTACGTGGGAAATACACACATGGACTGGCCCGGGGGGCAGTACACATATGGAGTCCCTGGGATGGCTCCACCTGGTAGGGGGAGACTCATCTGACAGGTGACAGCAGAGCTGGCTCTGCTAAGGGAAAGACACGGACTCGGCCCGTAGGGAGTTTTAAACCGTGGATAATTACACATATGGGACCGCTCACGTAGAGGGGTCACGACATATGGGCCCCAGCCAACAGACAGCGTCAGCGACGGATGTAGGCCTGGCATCAGACACTCTGCAATGTCCGAGCCGAAGGGGGAGGCGGAGGAACTCGACAGGGTTCGCCAAGCAGGGAACACGACTGGAGTGAAAGTATGCACGTATCCGGCCAGTGGCGGGAATGGCATTGCAAGCCGACACTTAGAGTGGGTACAACACGTCTACCGACTAGTGGATGCGAGTACACGTGAGGATACCGGCTCTACACGTAGGCTATAAAACCTAGCGAACTTGTTTGGTGTCGCCCAGCCCGCAGCTCTACAGATATCTGTCAGCGAGGCGCCATGAGCCAGCGCCCAGGAAGAGGCCACCCCTCTGGTGGAGTGGGCTCTCAACCCGAGCGGGCAAGGCACGCCCTGGGATTCGTACGCCAAGGCGATGGCATCCACTATCCAGTGGGCCATCCTCTGCTTGGAGACAGCCTTTCCCTTCTGCTGGCCTCCGTAACAGATGAAGAGCTGATCTGAGGTCCTGAAGCTTTGCGTTCTGTCCACGTAAACGCGCAGAGCACGGACGGGACAGAGCAATGCTAGGGCTGGGTCTGCCTCCTCCGAGGGCAGCGCTTGCAGGTTCACTACCTGATACCTGAAGGGAGTGGTAGGAACCTTGGGCACATATCCAGGCCGGGGTCTCAGGATGACGTGAGAATCACCGGGCCCGAATTCTAGGCACGTTTCGTCGACCGATAATGCATGCAGATCCCCTACCCTCTTTAGGGAAGCCAATGCAACCAGAAGAACCGTCTTAAGAGACATTAGTTTCAGGTCGACTGATTGCAAAGGCTCAAAGGGATGACCCCTGAGAGCTGTGAGAACCAGGGTCAGATCCCAAGAGGGTACGGAGGAAGGGCGAGGAGGATTCAGTCTCCTGGCCCCCCTCAGGAATCTGACGATCAGATCGTGTTTCCCCAGGGACTTACCCTCAACTGCGTGGTGAAGTGCGGCAATAGCGGCAACATACACCTTGAGGTTGGAGGGAGACAGCCTTCGCTCCAACCCATCTTGCAGAAAGGAAAGCACGGATCCGACCGAACATGATCGGGGGTCCTCTCGGCGAGAGGCGCACCATTCGACGAACAGGTTCCACTTCAACGCATAGAGACTCCTCTGTGGAAGGAGCTCTAGCGGAAGTGATGGTGTCTACGACCGCTTGCGGGAGATCACTCAGAACCTCCGCATCCCGTCCAGGGACCACACGTGGAGGTTCCATAGATCGGGACGCGGGTGCCACAGGGTGCCCCGTCTCTGAGTCAGGCGGTCCTTCCTCAGAGGAATCGGCTAGGGAGGGGCTGACGCGAGGAGAATGAGGTCTGAGAACCAGGTCCGAGTGGGCCAGTACGGAGCCACTAACAGAACCTGCTCCCCGTCCTCCCTGGCCTTGCACAGGAGTTGTGCGAGAAGGCTCACTGGGGGAAACGCATATTTGCGCAGACCCGGGGGCCAGCTGAGTGCCAGGGCATCCGTGCCGAGCGTGCCGCTGGTCAGGGAATAAAACCACTGGCAGTGGGCAGTTTCCGGGGAGGCAAACAGGTCTACCTGGGCCTTGCCGAAATGCTGCCAAATCAGCTGGACCGCCTGGGGGTGGAGCCGCCACTCGCCCGCAAGTGGAAGCTGCCGTGACAGCTCGTTGGCTGCACGGTTGAGCACACCTGAGACACGAGTGGCCCGAAGGGACCTCAGATCCTTCTGACTCCACAACAAGAGATGGCGGGCGAGTTGCGACATGCGACGGAAGCATAGACCACCTTGACAGTTGATGTACGCAACGGCCGCAGTGCTGTCTGAGCGGACTAGAACGTGCTTGCCTGACAACGGCTTCTTGAAGCGGGCCAGCGCAAGACGAACCGCTAGCAACTCGAGGCAATTGATATGCCAATGCAGCTGAGGCCCCGTCCAAAGACCTGCCACTGCATGCCCGTTGTACGTGGCCCCCCATCCCGTGGCAGAGGCATCTGTGGAGACCACAGCATGCCTGAACACTCGTTCGAGGGGTACTCCGGCCCGCAGGAACGAAGGGTCCGACCACCGGACAAGGGTGCGATGGCAGCTCGGTGTCACGGGGACACGGAGCGTGCCGCACTGCCACGCCCATCTCGGGACCCGGCCGCAGAGCCAGTGTTGAAGCGGTCTCATATGAAGCAATCCGAGCGGCGTTACCGCGGCTGCAGATGCCATATGCCCCAGGAGCCTCTGAAAATCTTTCAGTGGAGCCGCTGTCCTGCACTTGAGCGAGCTCAGGCAGTTCAACACCGACTGGACGCGCGCCTCGGTGAGACGCGCAGTCTGTGCGACCGAGTCTAGCTCGAGACCGAGACAAGAGATCCTCTGCCCGGGGGCGAGTTTGCTCTTGTCCCAGTTGACCTGAAGACCCAACCGGCTGGGAGCTAAAACCATGTCGGGTAGGACTTTGCGACGAGCGGGCTGAGGCTGAGCCACGGGCGGCTGGGTGGAGGCAGCAGCGGACCGCCGTGGCATGACATCACATGTCTGATAGCCTCAGCCTGCTTCTGTGCAGCGGAGAACTGTTGGGCACAGCTCTCCACCGCGTCGCCGAAAAGGCCGACCGGAGACACGGGGGAATCCAGGAACTGATGTTTGTCGGTCTCCCTCATGTCTGCCAAGGTCAGCCAGAGGTGGCGTTGCTGGACTACCACAGTAGACATCGCCTGGCCAACGGAACCTGCAAGATAGACCTGCAAAAGGGCCATCGCGTGCAGGGCAGAGGCAGCCTGCCCACAGGCACTGTAAGCTTTCTCAGTCAGACCGGCTGAGAATCTACAGGCCCGGGACGGGGGACGCGGCTCACCGCGCCAGCCAGCGGCAGTTGGACACACTTGCATCGCAACAGACCGCTCGACTGGCGGGATCCTCGCGTATCCCCTGGCTTCCCCGCCGTCTAGGGAGGTGAAGGCGGACGAGGGACCAGGCCCTGTACGAGCCCTATACGGAGCTTGCCAAGACCTGGTCACCTCATCGTGTACTTCCGGGAAGAAAGGCATTGGGGCGGGACGCTGGATTTGACCCCCCCCCCCCCCCCCCCAAGTACCAATCGTCCAACCGAGATGGGCCAGGACAGGGTGGAGGGTTCCACTCAAGCCCGACGCACAAGGCTGCCCGGGAGAGCACAGCCGTGAGCTCGGGATCCGACTCTTCCTCCCCCGAGGACTCAGGCTCACCTTCCGATGCAGCGATCAACATCCAATCTGCCGCCGGCACACCAAAGGTAACGGCTGGACAGTCCGTAGAGGGCCCAGTGGAAACCAACGGTGGCACGATGGGTTGCGGTGCTGATGAGGCGGCAGGGGCCCGAGGAGCGTTTCCGCTCGGCGGGGAAGCCCTGACCGCAATCCTCAGGTCACCCTTCCTATACAACGCCGAACCGTCATTCCGGCCCGGGCTGGAAAAAACGGTCGAACGGGGCATAGGGGAGGGGACTCCCGCTTCCTGAGACTTCAGGAAGGAGAGTCTCGACCTCAGCACCGCGATAGTCATGTTCCCGCAATGGGAACATGAACCATCCACAAAAGCTGCTTCAGCGTGCAGAATGCCCAAACACGAGATGCAACGATTGTGCCCATCAGCAGGGACCAGGGAACGACCGCACCCATTAACGCATAGACGAAATGACATACTGTCAGGGTTCGTCTGTAAAGCTCTTTTAGAAGGGGAAAACAGTCAACTCGCTCGTGCCGAAGCACACAGGGAGTGACGCGATGTGCCAGGTACACCACTCCCTGGACACACAGAGGAACCGGCCCAAATCGCAACACACACACTTTCACTCTAGGCGTGTGCTGTGAAAACAGCAGTTGAGAGCTATAGCTCGGATCCTTGGGAGCTCGCGACCTCGCTGTAGCACCGTTACACCGGCACACACGGCTTGCTGTGAATCCTCTTCGAGGCAGTTTAGTTCACACAAAACAGTCCTCTTAAACAGGACACCACTGAATGGCTCCGAAGCGAAAGACAGAGTGCGATTGCATCTGCTTCCTATTTATATACACCTGTCGGGGGCGGTGCGCATTATGCAAATATCGCACGCCAATTCCATTGGCTTGTTTTAGTTTACACGAAGCTGATAGGGCTCTCTAAGCGATATCCCAATTCGTCGGTCACTACTGACGTACGTCGAACATGACCGACTGAAAGGGAACTAACAAATATTTATTTTATTATTTTAATCATTTTATTATTAGCATTTTATTTCCTGTTAACTGTAGTAACAAACAAAATAGGAACTGTCCCAATAATATTTGTTTTCATTTAGTGAGCAACCTGACAGATACTTATTCACTCATCTTTGGTTAACTGGAAAACACACAATCAATTCATTTTACACATGGCTAAACTGTCTGGGCATGTTTTGGCCCCTGATTCTGATAGTTTGTCTTTTCTTCTCTACTGTAACAAACATACACCCTCATTTATTTACTTTAAGTTTCTAATTATGTTCATCTACTGGACAGTTAATTTTCTTTTTGAAAATTTCTAATTTGAAAGTGTGTTCAGACTGTATATGATAACTATCTTTTGCCATGTGCTACATATAGTCACTAATATGTTCTTCATGTTTTCCTCTCAGACCTGGGCATGTTGACCAGTTTCATCAGACTTCTTGCTAGATCCTCGCAAAGCTGTTGTGATGTATTGGCCTTTTTTGGTCTCTTCTTAAGGTTTATTCACACACTAGTTCCTTTCACTGGACTGCAATTTACACCTTTTCTCACCTTTATTTATATAGCGCTTTTTACAATGCCGATTGTAATAAAGCAGCTTACATTGATAACTGGTACATAATTTTTGCTGCACAGCAACTCTTCAAAAATAGTGTCAATGCAGGCAGATCAGAAGCACTGTTGAATAAATGTCAAGAATACTGTTGAATATTGTGACGAGCAGGGCGGGCGAGAGCCGTGAGGGAACGGCGCGAGGCCGGTGACGCGAGTGATAATGAGCGTCACCTGCGAGGCGTGCCGGCCTCGAGTCTCTCACGGAGGAGCTCCGGAGGCATAAAAGGAGGAGCGACATCAGTGAAGGACGAGAGAGGACCAGGCCTGGATTTTATTTCATGTTTTATTATGTTTGTGTGGCCGGCAGACGTCCGCGAGGGTCTGCCGGCATTACTTTCGTTTTGTTGTTTGTTTATTTTTGAATTAAAGTTACGTTGAATGTTCGCCGGTTCCCGCCTCCTTCTTCCCATGTCTACTAACCTTGTTACAAATATCAAATGTCAAGTCAAATGTTTTCTCTTTGACATTGTTTTTTCCTCCTAAAACTGTTTATCATACTGTTTAAATATAGAGCAGTATAGTTTCAAAAATGAGCATTCACATTATTCTCATTATTAATTTTCATGGTATGCATCTACAGATCATGAATTTCTTTTTAAAAACATTTGTGTTCTACTGAAGAAAGGCAGTTGTACACATCTGAGATAGCATCAGGGTAAATGAATATTGAGAATTTAGTTTTTGAACAAATTCTTAAATGTATTCTTGTTTGTGTTGGTTAAAGCAAGTGCTATTTTCTTAACTTATTGTTTGTGTTTATGCTGAGATTCAGTTTGGGTCAGTTTCAGCCAATTTGTCAAGTCCCATTCTGTCTGTGTTTTAATAAATAGAAAATGATGTACCATAAGCTATTTCTTCTCTATTTACTCTCTATCTAGTTAAAATGTAGTTTGACATGTCTGCAAACATTATATACTATACTAAAGGTTTTAATTATGTATTGTTTATGTAATGCATTCATTTTTTTATATTGTAGAAATATAGCTGTAATCATTGCTGCAAATACTTTACTGTGAAATTACAGTACAGCTGTAAAATGTAAAACGGTATTGAAATGGTAGAATTACGATAAATGGCTGGATCCACAGCTGCCAGTATTTTACTGTGAAATTATAGCACAGCTAAAATGGTGTTGAAAGTGTAAAATTACGGTAAATGGCTGGAACCACAGCTGCCAGTACTCTACTGTGAAATTTCAGTAAAATGAACAACAGTGTTGGTACTGTTGAATTACAGTTACTGTTGAATTACAGTTAACTGTTAACTGGAAAAACGGTGTTGAAACCGTAAAAATACGGTAAATGGCTGGAACCACAGCTGCTAGTATTTTACTTTAAATTTATGGGTAAAATTTTACAGTGTAGCTAGTCTGTTTCCTGAAACCATATTGTCGCAAACCTGTAGTTCAACCACGTTGGTTAATGATGTCACGCAGGTGGTGGAGTAATAACATCTTTAAAGGGATAAAATGAAAATTTGATGTTTATCTGCTTACCCCCAGGGCATCCAAGATGTAGATGACTTTTTTTCTTCAGTCGAATGCAAATTATGATTTTTAACTGCAACTGCTGCCGTCTGTCAGTCAAATAATAGCAGTGATTGGGAACTTGAACAATAAGAGTCGAAAAAACTTCCATAGACTAATCCAAATCAAACCCTGCGGCTCGTGACGGCACATTGATGTCCTAAGACAAGAAACGATCGGTTTGTGCGAGAAACCGAACAGTATTTATATAATTTTTTACCTCTAATACACCACTATGTCCAACTTCGTTCAACTTCCGGCTAGTGAGGTCTGATCGCGCTCTGACAATCACTTCCGTCATCACAACGTGTTTTTTGACCTCACTAACAGGAAGCTGAACGAAGTTGGACATAGTGGCATAGTTTGGGGTTGGGACTATTTGTTTGTCTGACCAATGGCAGACAGGTCATTATTTTTGCAAAGAAATTACACATCAAACCTTTAACATTCCCAACCCAAAATAAGTTACAGACTATGAAGCTGTCAAAAATGAAATGAGTTTTTTTTTTTTTTTTTTTTTGTCATTTGAAATCTACTACTTCAATTAAAAACATCACACATTATGAACCGACATTTGTACTGTGCTTGTTTTCACATTCAGATTCTGAGGGGAAAAAAACTCACTAAGAAAGTTTCATTTCTGTATTCTTGCCACAAACAGTGGACTGTTGAGATCCTGTCAGCACCCTGCCAGCCCCTGTGTGACAGTCCCAATCTAAGCTCTCTTTCTGATTCACCTTTTCCCTGCTGATATTTCCATATCAGCCACTATCAGTTAATGAGGCCCAGACTGTGGTTCTGCACCTGTGGAGCACTGCAGAATCAATCTGGAGGACTGCGCAGGGATCTTCAGCACCACGGACAGAGATTCAATCATCAGCCATGAGCGTCATGTGCCTGTTCAGATTTCAGGTACAGTCGCTTGTGTTACCTTGATGATTAGCTCACGGTTAGAGCCTCAGATCGAATTTCTGTTCTTTTATAAAACAGGAACTCAGAACTGCCTGTCTAGTAAAGTAGCTCGACACCACTACGCAGCATGTGACGTGACCTTTTTTTTTTACACTGCCAGAAATAACTAGATTGCTCAAAGCAATTTGCTGGGTAACATATTACAGGCTTAAGGGTCCTTTTTGCTAGCGCTTAAAACTTTCTGACCATTTTTTATTACTTTTATGATTGACGACAGCTGTTGAACGAAACGTCCTGCAATCCCATTTTTGTTTGCATTAATACTGAATGAGATTACATGAGCATATCCAAACCTCTACCAGAAGACCAGGTCCTTAACCTCTCAAGCTTTGGGTGTAAATAGAAAGGTTGGAGCAGTCAGCAGGGGTACGTTTAGAAAGACAGAGGCAGCCCTGACAGTTTTGTTGAGACAGACAAGACCAGTGAGAAAGGAAAAAGAATTTCAACCACTTGCCTTCAATCAGAATTCTTCACCATGTTTGTCAGAGCACCGCCTGCCATCCGTGGGTCTCATCCTCCATATTAGCCTGCCTGTCATGGCAATCACTCCACTGTTTGGTCATTTCTCTCCATCACTATCTCATTATGAGCCGTCAGTGTTTATGTGGTCCTGACGGCCTTGGCAGGTAATGAAAGAATGCCGAGATGCATTTGGTCTCTGTCTCGCCCCACTCAGAGCAACTGGGCTTTTCTAATGAGGGATTGAGTGGGCGTAATGAGACAAGCCTGGTGTTCCATCGACATGACCTGCCTCTCCACAGCTCACCATAATTTGAAAAAGTTCCCTATTTCTGTTTGCCCGTACCACCTGTGCGCTGTGGGCAAGAAACGCTCGGGTACGCCTTAGGGAACGCCGCAATGCAACCTCTGTGCAACCTATTAAACTGCCTGAACCAACATGCTATCTTGTTAAAAATGAATTTCAACCTACTTTTCTTGTGATTTCCTCATCTAATTAGAAGCAAATTACAGAAATGCAGGACGCAGTCATGCTGATGATGATGCATACCTGCACAAAGCCTAAAAATAGATGTAGAGTTCACTTCCTACTTCAATGTAAATTAGGCCATGCTAATTAGCAGCAACAAATTCTCTGAATTCATTGCATCCCGCCGAGCTGGAAAACATCAGGTATTGTTCATAGTACATTAGCATTTCAGAGACAGGGAAAAGTAAAGCGTAAATGAACTTCATTGGATACGGTCAGGTTCTCGCTAGTGTACTTTGATGAGGATGGCACTGATCTCCTGCCTTCTGTAATAATAAATCCCAAATATGAATTTAATTTGTGGTCATGTGACCGGAAAACACAAAACAATAGATTGTTCCTACCACCCATCGACTGATGTCCCAGAGGACCTCAAATGTAATTTTGTGGGCGAAGACCAAGCTGCAATTTCTCCCATGTGTCTGAGTCTGTTGAGATTTGTTCCCTAGAGAGTGGATCCTCCTCACTTCAGTGCTATGGCATTATTCTCTTATCTGCAGTTCTTCCTCCCGTTTCTAGACCACAGTGCACTCCATCAATTCCCCCTGACAGGAGGAAAGAACAGGAACAATGGGTGCAGGCTTTCAGAATTATTGGAAGTCAGTCTCATTTTCATTTTCATTCTGATCGTCTCTACAATAGCCATTAAACCACTGTCTTGCTCTGGTCACATCTCCAGTGCATTCAGTTACCTTATGATGGACATTTGATGACTGCCATGACTGCCATCATGTTTTTTTTAATCCAGGATGTGCTTGTGTCAGATCATATAACATGTCAAATCCTAAGCATACTACTTGAAATGGGAGACATTATGAACCATAAAGGCGAAGGATCTCATAAAATTTTAGCCAGATTCACACACATTTGTGTGCTTTCTATTATTCCAATATCTAATGTAATTGTATTATTATTGTTAAAGCCGTAACTCTTTTTGATTAAAAATGATCCAAAATCAGTTTTTGAGCAAGCACATAACTATCTAACTAACTAATGTTCAAAACTATCTCCTTACCTTAGCCCGATTCACAATGGTATAAGCTTGTAATAATGTTTTCTGTTTCATGTGGTAATGGTGGTTTTCCGTGGAAAATTCGAGCATGCGGAAACAGAAAACAGAAAGAACGAGTCCCAGTTCATAGGCTATATGGCATGTGAGGATGCTGTAGGCGGCAGATCATTTAAAGCCTTTTCTCACAGCAGCTGGAATAGTTAAGCTTATCATTTTGATGGCGGACTGTAATCCAGAAAGGTCTAAATGAAAATCATCAGTGAAAACTGGAGATTCACCTGTATTCAAAAGCAAAAGACTTTGGACTGCGGAGTGGCTACAGAAATTGAAATCTACAGGTGATGCTAATACACACTAAATACACATAGTCATGCAATGCTGATGTTGTTAACATTAACAATTTGAGAACAAAGTATAACAATAATAATAATTTCCACAGTTTGAAGTGATCTGAGCTAAGCGATCATTAGATTTAATCACCACTGGTAGTGTGATTTATTGTAATGCTTTTTTCTCAGTTGGTCAGAACAAAAGTGGCAGACATGTTGCTTACTTGTTCAGATGACATTTTCCGGTGAACATTCTTATCTTGGTCATACTTCCAAGACTACAATCTGTGATTCCACAGTACAGTATCCACACCGGTGCAGTTACTGACAACAAATATTAGATTCATCCGTACTGAGGAGCCACGCCGATCCACAACCCACGTAAAGATGATAATTCCTCAAATAACTGCAGGTTTCAAACAGAGATGGCGACAAAGAGGCAAAACTTATGGACTGCAGCTTTAATTTAAATCAATCGTTATAATTACATATATAATTTACAGTGCACAGCATAAATGAGTACACCCCCTCTGAAACTTCTGAAAGTCAGCAATTACTCAATTACTTAGAAGATATGCTAGGGTTCTTTAGAGATATAATGTTCCAGCAAGTCTACTTAATCAATTATCAAAGAAGCATGTCAAAATTATTTAGGAAAATAAGATTTTCTTATCAAGGTAATAAAATGTTGTGTAGCAAAAATGAGTACGCCCTCCTAAAAGTTACTACATAAAACAAAATAATAATTTTCTGGTGTAAGTTTAAGGCAATGTTTGATCAACAGGTAAGAATGTAACCAAAACATTTTAAGAGAAGAAATTTCTTGACAATTAAAAGTGTTATACAGCCCACTGAATCATTCTCAGACTTAATGCTGACAACAGTGGAAGCACTTGGGAGAGAACTGTCAGGAGACTTATTTCTTAGCACAAAAGAGGACAGTGCTACAAGAGGATTGCCAAATCATTGTTTTAAGTGTGAAAATATAGCAAAAGTAACACAGAAATTAATAAACAATGGACTTGTGACAAGGCCCCTGAAATAATCAGGCCTTCATTTTAAGCTTTCATTTATTGATGAGGGATTTTTATTTTTTATTTTTTTTTGCTAGACAAAGAGCAGGAGAAATATCAAGCGAGTGTCTCAGAGCCAGCAAAAGCTATGATCTCACAGAGTAAGATGCAGCCTGCAGAAATGACATGCACGGTTGTTGTTCTCACTGGAACTACCTACTGTAGTCAAAGCACAATAAAGTCATTAACCATTTCCAAAGCCCGTATTTACAAAATATAAATTCTGGGAATCAATACTCTGGTCTCATGAGACCAAATCAATCATTTTGGATCTAACAGCATCCAAAATGTTATGGTGTTGTTAGAGGAGGAGTACAGTGAGAAGTGCCTGGTTCCCACAGTAAAGTTCAGTGGTAGTAAAGCTCTTAGTGCTGAAGGTGTGAGGGAGTTGTGCTTTATCAATGCTGTCATGAATTCCCACACCACTGTGTAATTTAATACACAAACTTGAAACAGAAGATGTGACCCTTTCCTCATTCCCTGCATTGTTGGGCATTTTTACAACATGACAATGAGGATATGCATTCTCCCAAGGTGAAAAACCTTCTGTGGACATGTATTGCACTCATTCTTAACACTCTTGTGCATCTGTGGGGGATTCTGTAGAGACGAGTTGAGCAACACTCCCCATTAAAGATCAGGCATTTAAGGAGCTCATAATCCAGGAGTTAAACAGGACAGATGTGACAATCTGTCATAAACTTGTACACTCTGTGCCAAGAATTGTCAGGGCAGTATATTCAAAATTATGGAGGGCATACTAGGTACTAGAATATTATACATTTGCTGAATTAAATCTAGGGTGTACTCATTTCTGCAATCCTTAATTTAAACAAAATGTACTTATTTTATGGCTATTAATTACATATATTTCTCAGTTTTTATTATGTATATGTTTAATACATTTTAGTTTTGCCATCTTTCCATGAATTTTATTAGTGATCATAAAGAAAATACATCTTTTGTATTTGTTTAGATGGGGTGTACTCATTTATAATGTGGACTGTATATATAAATTATATTTTTAAATTATATCTTTAGAAAGTTTTATTGCCATATATACCCATTCCCTCTCATTACATAAAAATATCAGGTTTTATACATGTACCGTATGTGCATGATAAGCCCAAAGTGAGCTCAGCTGAGCTTTCGCAACTTTCCCAAACACAGTATACAATTCCTTAAAAAAATGTCTTTATCTTCTATGAAGTCTCTCATGCAGCTAAACTCCAGGCTGAGATGACTAAGACAAAGACACAGGCAGAGCTCCACCACTCAAGGGAGCTCCAGCGAGCCTGATTAGTGCATTCAGCGAGCGAGTTGAGAAATCGATTGCTGACCCCGGCTCCCTGAGATGCACACCATCACTCAGAGGCCAAACGCCCCACCCCACCTCACCAACAAACACACACTTTCAAAGGAGCCCCATGGCAGCAGCGCTTTGTGCTCCCTCACAACGCGGTGGAATCATGGGAGAAAAAGAAAAGATTCAGTGCCCAAGGAGAAGCGTGCCTACATTTGTCTCACAAAAGCACATCTATGAATTTCTGTAGTTTATTATGGGAATGCATCACCACAGTGGTTGACAACATAAACACAAGAGTACTCTTTGTGAGAACCCGATGGGGAATATGACAAGCACAGTTGATTTTGTGGGGTTGTTTTGTGTATATTAAAACTTTCAAACTAAAGCTATAACTCAACTCTTTTAAAAAAAGTTGGAAATAAAATATAAATGCTTTTGGGTCCAGAATAAACCTTTACTCACCATATTATTGATCTGCAAATGGTTACGTCAATTTGTGTCAAGTAACCATTGCAGATAATATGCTCTCATCTCTTATTCTTTCTTTTCCCTGTCTCATTTAACAACCAGTTTAACAAGTGCAAAACATTTTTAGCAGATAATGTCCACTGGAATATTTCATCATTCATCACTAGGCTAATCAATGTCTGCCAATTCCTGCAGGTGTTGTTGCTTTACACCTTTACTCAGTAATCTCTATTTATCCAAAGAAACAAAGCACCTAAATTAAGTGTGAAAATCCATCATATTAAGTTATGGATTTTTAAAAAGAGGTAGCAAATTGTTTATTTGGTAATCATAGAGACAATTTGAGGCGATGGATTAAGAAATTGAGGAAATAAATGTATTTTATGTACTGTTTTCTATGGGCTTAGAGAATCTCTCTATAAATGAGTTGTACAACATGGTGTAATACAAAAGAATGTTTCATTGAAGAATAATTCTGATGAAAAACAGTTTCAAAAGCTGGCTGTATTTTCTTCCTTCATTTGTTGTCATTGTTCAAAGTGAGTTTTGTTCATTTACGCATGCAATAATATGCAGTTGAAGTCTTTTGTTTATGAATGCCACACTTGCATAAGCATTATTCACTGTGAGACTGTCATGGGCAAGATGGTATTTAAAGCCAATTTGCATATTCATAAATCAAAAATATCATGCATGAAAACAAAGCTGTCTCTGCTTTTCTTTTTGTTGAGGATGAAAAAAGTAAGTAAGTACTTGCAGAAGGAGATGCAGTCAAAAGTCCTGAAAATGCGTAATTTTCACTCTGAAAGGGTCAGTCATGTTGATGATAATGAAACGGCACAGTGAATACCATATAGCTGCTTTAGAAAATACTCGAAAACAGAATCTTATATACAGTTAAAATGTATTACTGAGGCACTACTTTACTGCTCATTCATATTCATCAAATGGGCATTTTACATCTGAATAATAGTGCTGATTTATACATGCAAAGAATGCTTGTCTACCGAGGAAAGAATTGTATGACATTATGTTTTTCCACAATTAAGTAGCTATCAGACAGCCCATTTTTATTATAGAGAGAGGAAATAATAGGGAATGCGATTGGGACACATGACACAGGCTGAATTTAAACCAGCATCTCCCATATGAACACAACTTGCTAACTGCTGCAGCACAGCTTCAAGATTACCAATGATTTTGGGGGAATGTTTCTATATTGACAGTGAAATTGACTAGATGATGTTCAAAAAGGACAAATTATTGCTAACACTCAATAAACATGATGCTTATTATAGACTTGGATGAGCTGTGCAGTGGGGCTGGGTATCGATACTCTTCAAATGTATTTTTAACATTAATAATAAGAAGAAATGTTTCTCGAGCACCAAATCAGCATATTAGAATGATCTCTGAAGGATCATGTGACACTAATGGCTGCTGAAATTTCATTTTAAACTGTAATAATATTTCATTATATTACTGTGTTTTTATTCAGACCAGTCATTTGGACTGGTCAGTATTCTCCACAGAGAGCCTCGGAAACACAGTGTAATGCTTTTAACAGGAATCAGCTACTCTGACTGATGTCATTCGCTCACTTTGCAATAAATGCACTGGCACCGCAGCCTTGGTGTGCTAGTACAGGCGGTGAGGTAATAGGATTACGATGCGAAGCAGAGAATCGCTAGACATCCTGCAGAGTACAGGACTTTCGGAACACGACAGTGGCTGGGCCGTAACTCATCCCTATGGCCTCATTTGTCAAAGTCCGTGTCTGCACCGAGGCAGAAAATGAGTCGTGTCAATGGCGGCGAAATTAGGAAGTAAAACAAGGCCCTGTGAAGTCAGCGGCTGGTACACCTGTCAAATGGATACTGAATTCCAACGGCCAGGGCTGATTGGGACAGGCAAGTTTCACTCGCATAAATGACATATGAAATCTTCAAAGTGCCCATGTGAAAATTCAAAGAGACATTTGAGACGATGGACTCCAGTGTAAGAAAGTGAGTCACGAGGCGGAGACTCTGAATTTTGTCATATTAAATGTGTCATAGTAAAAGTCCATACTTTAATTGGATTGGGCAGGCCATTATCAGCTCCGCGAAAACAAATCCGATGTGACAATGCTCCCATTGGCCTCCACCAGTACCTCATGTTTTCAACTACAGGGCCTGGGACTAGAATATTTCACCAATTATAAATTACCTCAGATGGTCTCAGAGTTGATGTATTTATGCTGCAGAATAACATTTTGTGGCCGGAGGGACACGTTGGTATATTAGCGAATGTTGCGTATTCAAACCTGATGTGCACGAGAGGTGATTTCCTGCATCGCTGCCTTTCTCCTTGCATTTCTTTGAATCTCCACTTCAAGATTCAGTACCTGTGAAGGTGACACTAAAAATCAAATGAGCAAGAGCTGTTATCTCCAAATTACAAAGTCGAAAAACACTGAATTAATTGCTAATATATATCCAGCTCAGACTGGCAGTGTCTATTCTTTCTAAGCAAGCTCCTAATTAGCCCACAGTGCGTGTGTGATATCTCGCATAATTACAGAGGGACATGTCATGTCACTTCACGTAGAACTACCGCACATAGATGAGTTTGGTGATCTTTGCTCTAGACACCATCTCTAATGGATTGCTTATTATTTAGAGGTGTCTCTTCCAGCAAGACTATTAAGATAGCAGCTAAGAGGCCATTTTCAAAGCAAAGTGGAAATGCAAAGAGAAAACGCTGAGCACAAATGGCATTTCAACTGTTGTTGTATTTTAAAGAGCAGATATATGCACTGAGAATTCACAATTCACTCCCAATACCTAGAGTAGCATATATGTGAAAGACATATTTTGAAAATATTTGCAACATTCACTAATGAGCTGAATTGACAAAAAAGTAAATCCCCGAGGACAGGAGCCGTCGAACCTACCAAATTCCAGACTATATAAGAGTACTGTGTGATTTGAGAGACACTGTCAAATATTTGATGACATTCACACTGCAGATGTGACATTAGAATCAACATGAGCAGGTTCCTCTTTGTCATTCTGAAAATTTGTTTCATATTTTCATTGTTTAAAAAAAAACATAATTGTAATGTGTTACAAATGTTCAATAAGTTAAATGTGGTTTTTGCGAGCCTGCTGGAAATGTAATGAGCAGTGACGGACCGCTGAACTTTATTCTCATTAAAATATCAGCTGTGAAAGAAAATTATATAGTGAAAATGTCAAATATAAATGAAGGGAAATAACAATGACACGAATTTGAGCAGCGCATCTTGATTCGCAACATCATGGTGAGACTTTTTAAATGGCTCATGCTGTGTGAACTCTTTTAAACAGGGTTTGAAAGATGTTTTTGTGTCACCAGTGAGACAAGAGGTTGGCTAACCTCAGGCATTTAGGAGGTCGAGGAAGTGGAGTCACTCAATGAGGCATGTCTTATTGTAACAATACACCTGCGATCAAGTTGATGTCTTTGTAGAAAAAGCTACAATTAAATAAAACAAATATTTTACTGTTTGTGTAGAGTGTTACATGTAACATTGATCACCTAGTGTGTTGGTTAAGTGACCCATGTTGTTGTTGTTGTAGTGTGTGTGTGTGTGTGTGTGTGTGTGCCTCTCTGCCTCTCTCATGATAACAAGCCCCAAATTCACATTACAGTCTTCACTGAGAACTCACTCACCTGAAAACAATGTGTCAGCTTCCTGATTGCCTCAATATCGATGACCTTGAGCTAAAAGAGCATGGAGCACATCTAATGAAGGGGAAGAAACTCATACAGCTTCATATAATCGCTGATCCATTAGGTCACAGAGAGAGGAGATTTCAAGTTTGTGAAATGTCTAAAAAGAAAAGGCAAATTAAATAATTAGCAACAAAACAAGTTTTATACTTTCATGTTAAAATTACATTTTAACACAAGCCTTTGTGATCTCAGCTGAAAAAAAATGTACTCAAAGTGCTTTATTTTTGCGCACTAATTTTGTACTTATACTAAAAATGTAATATAATAAAAATTCTTCTTTAGGATTTACTATCTCTGTATTAAAGATGTATTTAAGTTACCACTTGTAGTACACTTGAACCCATCTTTCATACACTAGTTTACTAGGAGTGGTAACTAAATAAAAAAAAATTTAATACAGAGATAGTTTGTTAAAAGCACATTTTAGGTCATATTCATGGTATCTCAAAATAGTACAGTTGAGTACACTTAGATGTTCTTAAGATTATCTTAAGAAGTACTAAAGAAGAATTTTTAGTAAATTAAGTACAAAATTAGTGCGTGAAAATAGAGCACTTTAAGTACATCATGAAAGTGTACTTTTTTTTTTACCTGGGTAGAATTTATGTATCAAAAATAAACATAATTAAACAATATTTTCCCCACTTTTTTCATAATTTCAGTTACAATTACAGCTTGATTCGAAAAAAATAACCAGTAGCCTACATTTACATGACAACGATTTACCAAAAAAGGAAAAGTTTTTCCTTTGCGTTTTTCGTGTACAGACGTCAATGTTGTCAAAACAATCCTCGTTCACACAGATCCACAAAAATAATAAAAAATGCTATATTATTCATGCCAGGCCTGTAGTTAGCAACGTCACTTTGTAAAAAAAAAAAAAAAAAAAACACTACGTGCCTATAGACTGAACATGTTTTTTTTACAAATTTGAGTTTTTTTAGTTTACATGGAGACAATAACAGTATTGTATAAGTATAAGTTTGCAGTTTCAGGCCCCCCAAAACGCCATTGTCGTGTAAATGAATAAAAACTCTGTTGTGTAAATGACCCCTAATAATTAATATTTGTATGATGGATTTTTATCATTTAAGGTCTGGGTTAAATAAGGGTTGAACAATAAAGTGAAGTTATTAAACATAAATGTAGAATATCCTCTCCGAGCCCATCTATAGCAGACAGCAAGCTAAATCGGTCCCACTTTATATTAAGTGGCCTTAACTACTATGTACTTACATTTAAATTAATAATTTGATACAATGCATTTATTGTGTACATACCTGTTTTTACATTGTACTTATATTTGAAAACCACCTGCGTGTAATTACATCTGTAATTAATTTCTGTAATTACATTTATAATTACACTGTTGATCCATCCCTTACACCTTACCCTACCCTTAAACCTACTTATACCACCAAAGCTTTCCCTAACCTTACCCGTATCCCACCTCAATAGCAGTGTTTTGCAATTCAATATGAACCCAATAAGTACATTGATGTAAGTACATAGTAATTAAGGCCACTTAATATAAAGTGGGACCGCTAAATCTGTTCACTACTTACGCTTAGATTATATGGACACACAAACTCGTGAAATCTATACATACAGTAACAGGCTTTTTAAAAAGTACCAAAAAGAAATAAAGTCATGATAAAAAGTTCCCAAGACTGTTTTAATGTAACCTTCAGAAAATAATTTTAAATAATTTGTGACTGTAGTTAAAGAAATACCTTGAAGTAGGTTATCTACTTTGTCTCTAGATGTTTACTGTAATTCTGTATGAGAAATGAAAACCTAAAAAGAGACAACCTTTGTCTTCTAAATAGCCTATATGATGAAAAATGTAAGTCTGGGTCTGTATGCATTTAGTATCAAACTCACTAAGACGACAAACTATATCCTGGCAGACTTTTTCATCAACAAACATAACTTTTGCAAACAAAAACCAGAGCAGACATAGTGTTATATTCTTGAGGCAATTTTGTGACACAAATATATATATATATTTTTTTTTTCCAGGGGGTGGCATGGAGTCAAATTTTCAGAAAAACGTATTTTTGACTGTTTACTTTGTCTACTTGTTTGCTCTCCAGTTCACTTGACAGGTACTGAGACAATCAAAAGGAACAGTAATTATTTTCATCATTTCATAATGGTGATGATTAATCCGCTTGTGTCAGAAAGGCATCTTTCATCACTACTTAGGGAATTAATGAAAAAAAAAATCAAAACAGTAATGCTGAAAAGTATGTATTTGTAGAATTCTTCCCTTAACATGTGCATGTATAAATAATGTATTCAAAACAATAAAGGAGAAAAGTATTCCCAACAGTGATTTCTGATAAAGGGTGGTTGTAAAACAAAAAAATTTGGAAACACTTTAGTATAGGGAGCACATATAAACTATTAACTACGAATTTTCCCTCAATAAACTACTAATTTACTGCTTATTAATAGTTAGTAAGGTAGTTTAGGTATTGGGTAGGTTAAGAATGTAGAATAAGGTCATGCAGAATAAGGCATTAATATGTGCTTACTAAGTATTAATAAACAGCCAATATTCTAGTAATATGCATGCTAATAAGCAACTAGTTAAAAGACCTCAAAATAAAGTGTTACCAAAAGTTTAATGTACTGGCAATTATAGTGACAAAAAAATCATCCAAAGCCCTTGGCGCTCATCACAGTTACATCATAACATTTATCTTAAACTGTGAATAAAGTTATAAATCTTTTTCAATGTAAATTCAGTAGCTAAATGTCTTGCCATTTGTTTAACAGAGGTTTCATAATAGCATTAAGAGTTGTTGGGTAATTTTTCAAACTTTAGCCGGTGAAGTGTAATCTATGTCTCAAAGGCATGTCGGACATGACTAGCATCAATGAGAAGCTCTTTAGATATGCTTCCATTTCAAATGTGACAGAGTCCACTTCTCTCCACTAGTCTTGAGGCCTATTATGGAAGGGAAACTCTTTCAGATATTCAGTGCTATTGAGTTGCAGGAAATGGCTTTTGGAATGCTTTGATTTTAATAAGATGTCCCACTTGTCAGTTGCAAATGATGAGATTTGCATTTCGTTATGAACAGCCTGGGGACCATTAATTGGTGTTGGACGTGATGACATGATGCTATAAAATGCCGACAGTTATTCTGTCCCAGGGAAAAGCTGTTGAAGCAATCATGCCGGAGACGAGAATCTATGTCACCAGCTAATGCAAATTAAGTCTGTTTCTCATTCAAATATATGTCTTTCAAGGTCTCCCGATTTAAGTCAAGTATTAAGGAAAGCAGAGTTTTTTTTAAGTGAAGACAGAGAGTCTATAGTTTAAATCCCAGGCTTCACACTGCCTGTGCAACTTCACAGAGATTTTTCATATTCACAGCGTAAAAAATGCATTGGGCAAAACCGGAGTCATTACACTTCAGACACACAAAATACTTTTGTTCGTTTGCCAAATGTAAATGCCAGATCAAATCCCACAGGACTGTGGATGTGCCTGTAATGGTGAAAGATATGGAAGTAAATCCTGTGCTAAAATCCAACTTAATTCCACTGTATAAGCAAAGCACCAAGCTTCCTCCACACAAATTCTCCCTTCTGTTCTGTTAATCTCTTAATGCGCACTAAGTATCTCACAAGCAAAGTCCTCATTGGTCTCATTCAACCTAAACGAGTAATAAACATCATACAGTGCTGATAAATTTACCTAAAATCACCAGTAGAGCACAAATCAGCCAAGATCAGCCCTGTATCAAATAACATTTCATCAAACACAGTATGATAAGTTTCAGCACACAGCCATCTCCTAAAAGCGGATTAGCTTTGAAAAAAAAAACAAAAAAACAATTAGCTTGTGAATTGACTTCTTTATTAAAGATGAAAACCTTTGATAGAATCTCTCCAAGTGGTCTGAATTTCGGCTAATTTCCATTGCCTTGAACACAAAGTTTTGTAAAGTAAGTATAATATGTTTCAATATTGGTTTTGGCTTTTAACTTCTTCTCCAAAACATAGAGTGGATCAGGATGAAACATATGGTAATGAGAAAAAGATAGTCCAGTAGTGTTGGGCA
The DNA here is from genome assembly GCF_024489055.1 of Chanodichthys erythropterus. Taxonomy (NCBI): domain Eukaryota; kingdom Metazoa; phylum Chordata; class Actinopteri; order Cypriniformes; family Xenocyprididae; genus Chanodichthys; species Chanodichthys erythropterus. Next base: position 34,086,152 of record NC_090234.1, on the reverse strand, counting down.
AGATAAATATGTAGCTAGTTAAGCTCCCAACTAATCTGCAAATTAGATTAAACAAGATACTTCTTTTCTATTTTAATCCACCCCAAGAAAATTTTTTTTTGGTTATTTTAATTTAAAAAAAAAAAAAATAATAATAAAAGTGTAATTTCTAGACATAGAAAAGTCATAATAAAATCTTCTATACAACAGTTAATTCTAGTTCTCAAATCTGATTGGCTGAGAGGTCTTTCCAGCCATGCGATATTCTACCAGTATCACCACGGGAACTGTTTCACATTTGAATCACTTTGCTTTCAGCATTAGCACAGCGAGTGTCATGGCCGAAGAGATATTACTCTAATTTTCTAACGGAATGTAGTTTTAATAGTTTTTTTAGGCAAGAATGTAGTTGTTTAGACCTCAGATATGCGATTTATATGTAAACATATACTATTTGAAAATTTGTTTCGACGCTTTTGGAGATGTGAGCTCCAGGCCGTCAGCGACCGTTCAGACCTCATGTACCCGCAGAGACAAGCTTCATCTCAGCCAGTCCTTTGGGAATTTGGTGCTGGCTCTTAAACATGAGGTATAATTCATTTTGGGTATGTCAAATGGGCAGTCGCAAAGACTTTTATATTGAAAATAAAAACAAGGAAACAAAGACTGAAACAAGGATGTTGTTTTTACTTTAAACAACATCTTACGAGACGCAACTGACAAATGCATTGACTAGCGCTGCCATGGTAAATCCTCTTAAATGTTAAAATGACAAAGACAAAGATATCGCTTTCCTCAGCAGACATTCAAACTGATTTTGTGAGTATGAGTTTAAGATTGACTTGAAGAATATCAGCTAGATGCAGGTAATACACTCGCTTAGTCGATCTCTCTCTCATAATACTCTGCATATTAAAATGAACTTCAAAGAAGTGACTCAGCATTACTTCATTACTAGGTCTAAAGTGACTTTTTAGAATTGGTTACGGAGGCTTGGGCTCAGCAGTTAAACTGTCAACTTGAGATTTGAATCCGTGGTGGAAGGAAGTAGTTCCTTACAAAATAGTTTTTTTTTAAAGACAATCCATAGTTGTTTCTTATTTATTTGCACACTTGCATTGTCAAACTGTTGTATACATGCAATATCACAGTCGTAGCCATGCAATATCGCTCTATATCAGCACGATTATCTGTGGCCGAATCACAGCCGTGCTGATATAGAGAAATATCACACGGCTACAAGTGTGATATTACTTATATAACACTTTTGCTAACTATTTTATTTCTAGTTATGTCAACCTCTAAATTATGTAATCAGGTAGAAATTGTGTGAAAAATATGTTTAAAAAACTTTATCCTTAATCCAGTAAATCACAAACAAAGGATAAGTCACCTGGCCTTTGGATATTGTTGTGGAGTCAAAAAGATTAAGAAAGTAATAGCAACACTTTTTGCTACATGGCAAAAGAAGCTTTCTACATTTAAGCTGATTATTATTATGATTTACAAATATAAAATTTGTGTTGCATTTTAAACAGTAGATACCAGATGCCTGACTTGATTGCTAAAATATATGTAGTTAAATGAATAACTTGCCTATTGAAAAGTTACAAATCAGACATAGTTTTGATTCTAGCAGCCAATAGAAAATACCAGACACACAATTTGATTTTGTTTATCAATGCTGCATCAACATAATCAGCATTTCTAAAAAGCAACGTGATTTCAAAACTAGCAATGCTACCACCTCACCACTGAAAAATGTAGTGAAGCCATACAGTTTTAGTGCTTTCAGTTCGTTTGGATGAATAAACATTCAACACCACATTTGCCACTATGATGAGTTCAAATTAAAACATCAGCATATCAAAGCACCACAATAATAATAATATGAGAGAGGCAATAGGTTATGTATCCCTTTTTTACTATGCCAGAACAGCATGAATATAGAGAGGGTGATGTTTTATTCATAATTTTCTTTAAACATTTTCCCTTAATGTGCTCACTTACATGTCTAGGTTATCTTGTTCACAATCAATACATCTGTACTTTCTATGAGCTACTGCAAAGGTTTAGTCGGTCAGGTTTGTTCAGTAATTCGGAATACATTAACTCTTTTTGAGCATGTTCCTTTTAGAATATTATGTTTGAGGAACTCTACATTATTGTTTAAACAAATATTTGGCATCTAGAGACCTACATTTACATTATTTTGCATATTTAATAGACTGTCTATGAGGGTCCAGGAAGCTCCTCATGCAAGGGGTCACATTCCGGAGGAGAGAGCTGAAGCTTTATTCATTTATATGCAGCCACTTAAATATTCATTTCAATCAAGCAGTGTATAAATGAGATTGGCAGAGGTGCTATCCTGAGGTGAACCATGTAGTTCTGATTGCAGATTGCATTTTACATGGAAAGGGAGAGCAAGCACGATAGAGAGAGAAGTGGGAGAGTTAGAAGAGGTAACAGTAGGAGTAGAAGTGTTAGAAATGAAGAGATGTTATTCCTGAAGGACAAATCGTAGTGCAGTCATTGTGCCTGTTTGAGTAGATTATGTCAATATAGCTTTTTTTGTGGCCTCTTCAGATGGCAAACATTACATTATCTTCCATTTGCAAAGGACTGGAATGTCCTGTATTTTTTTGGATCCTCTAAAACTAGAACACGTGAAACCTTACAGCTGTGGGAGAGGGAATTTTCTGTGATCTACATATTCATGACATTTTTAACATCTATCACTTTCATTCCAGGGTGGATGGAAATGGGAGTTCTAGTCATGCATTCTGTGTTGAACACTCTTAACTTTATATGGTAGGAAAAAAGAAAATGTCTTCTATCTTGCGGGTACAATTTGTAGTATGTACTCCAGAAGTCCTTGTACTTCTCTCAGTTGCTTTCATTCTCTCTTGTTCTTGGCTCCTTTTTCTTTTCTTTGTTCTTTTTCTACATTTCAATTGAAAACAACTGTATATCCATGTAAAATGAATATCCAAATGACAATAGCAACAAATACAACCTAGAATTTTCTTTATGCAAGTAAAACTAACCTCTCATATGGTAACACTCTGAAATGTTCTCTCTTCATTGTGCTCTCTGAGTCTACTGGTTTCCAATGAACATTGTGACAGGCCACCAGATGATACCAAAAAAGCCAAGTGTTCTCTTTAAAGGTGCCGTAGAACGTCTTTTTAAAAGATGTAAGATAAGTCTAAGGTGTCCCCTGAATGTGTCTGTGAAGTTTCAGCTCAAAATACCCCATAGATTTTTTTTAATTAATTTTTTTAACTGCCTATTTAGGGACATCATTAAATATGAGCCGATTTAGGCTGCGGCCCCTTTAAATGCTCATGCTACCTGCCCAAGGAGCTCGCGCTTGCCTTTAACAGCATGAACAAAGTTCACACAGCTAATATAACCATCAAAATTGTTCTTTACAAAGTGTTCGTCATGCAGCATGTCTAATCGCGTAAGTATGGTATTTATCTGGATGTTTACATTTGATTCTGAATGAGTTTGAGGCTATGCTCCGTGGCTAAAGCTAACATTACACACTGTTGGAGAGATTTATAAAGAATGAAGTTGTTTATGAATTATACAGACTGCTAGTGTTCAAAAAATGAAAATAACGTCAGTCTTGTCTCCGTGAATACAGTAAGAAACGATGGTAACTTTAACCACATTTAACAGTACATTAGCAACATGCTAACGAAACATTTAAAAAAGACAATTTACAAATATCACTAAAAATATCATGAAATCATGGATCATGTCACTTATTATTGCTCCATCTGCCATTTTTCACTATTGTTCTTGCTTGCTTACCTAGTCTGATGATTCAGCTGTGCACATCCAGACGTCCTGCCCTTGTCTAATGCTTGAACATGGGCTGGCATATGCAAATATTGGGGGCGTACACCCCGACTGTTACATAACATTCGGTGTTATGTTGAGATTCGCCTGTTCGTTGGAGGTCTTTTAAACAAATTAGATTTATATAAGAAGGAGGAAACAACAGTGTTTGAGACTCACTGTATGTCATTTCCATGAACTGAACTCTTGTTATTTAACTATGCCAAGATAAATTCAATTTTTAATTCTAGGGCACCTTTAAAACACAGCACAATGTAACAAACCTGGGGCCTTTGAGACAACCTGTGTCCCCTGACTTGACCAATTGTCATACCTTAGCAAAGACGCAGGTCAAAAAGGATCAGGAGTTTTTTTCCCCCTCGACCTTATTGGAAAGGAGGAAAGAGAGGAAAAACGAGTGCTAGTGGGTGAAAAAAAAAAAAAAAATCTTTCTCAGACCCTGTCAGACCTATAATTGTGATGAGCTGCAGGTGAGTGGTCTGCAGGGGAAAACACTTTTCCCCTTCTTGTCACGACTTGCCTTGGTTCCGTGCTCTCCATGCCTACAGGACATGCTCCATTATTAATTCTTGTGATGAGAAGAACACTGGTTATCATTAGCTAGTAAGCTTTTTTACTAAAAACCTGGGGATGTACCCCCAATACAGGGTCACATTCAAAACAACTGCTCGTGTTATGTTCCTTAATATAACATCAAAAAACAGAACATGCATTTTTAATATCACCACTCCATGTCAAAAATGGGTAGCAATGCATGATTTAATTGGATGTCATGCATAAAAAAAGATCATGGTAGGTGTAGCTTTTCTAATCTCAACCTAACCAAATTCTCCGAAATTATATTTTCTAAAAGGTAAATACAGTGCTGTAGGCTTGTGACAATTTTATCTGTGATTCTTGGCATGTACATCTAATAATCATGTGTATGTTGAAATGTTTTGACAGAATTAATGATTCAACAATTCACTCATAAAGACAGTCACATGTTCCAAAGATGATTAAAGTCTTATGGAATCAAAATGGCATGAGAGAGAGAGAAAAATGGTGACTGAATTTTAATTTTGGGGGTAAACTATCACTTTAAGTTCCATAATGAGTGTATTCAATTGATTGAGTTAATGATATATTTGACTTGAAATTATATATTGAGTTTCTAGTGACATTCCCCAATCCCCAATGCTAGGTTTCTTTTCCAAACACATACATACAGTATATGTAATATATACACAAACAAACTCACTTGTACATGTTTTTACTTTAAAAAACAAATCTACATTTGACAAATAGGTACACTCCCAGGGGGCCTAGAAAAAAATAGATTTTGTATTTGTTGTCAATGAATGTATGGCAGCTACCATTTAAGAATAACATGAATTTTCAGCCTCATTCTGCAAATAAGAACAGGAATTGCAAATACTACAATGCAACAGTGGCATACGTATCCCCATCTATCAAAGCAATGCATCAAAACATTTGGACTGCATGCCTGTAGAGCCATCTGTACATGCCTGTGGAAGTACTCAAAGTCATAATATACATTTACATCCTGAAATATGGGAAACGTCATCTCTCCAGCGCTCACTAGAGGCCCTTTTAATTACGCCTGTGTCCACTGCCAACATTTGTTTACACTACTTTGTAAACAGCAGGTTGACTGAATTTATGAAAATGTGAAACAGAAAAATTGCATGCTGCACGGGCTACTCTGTGCTGAGGCTCTGAACGCCAGACAGAGCTCCTGTGAATGGCTCCAATCTTAATCATATGAAGCAGTGAAAACCCATGGTAATTTCCAAACTGTCCAGTAAAATCAAATTCAAAAAGTCTTATAAAAGCCAGAGAGACCACATCTAGAGACAGTTTCACTACCTTACATTTATTGAAACTTCCCAATTACAGAAAATGCTCTCTTTGCTCATTATGAAGATCTGCTGGATTTGAATTTGGAACATGCGGTGTCCAATGTTCTGTCGAGAACATCTGAGGATTCATGACATTTCAAATGGATTACAATATCAAACGTCACAAGATGGGCCCAAATGGTTTTATACTAATATACCATAGGAAAAAAGCATTTTGTGATGCCAATTCAGTTAGAAATGGGATGCCTATAGCTCCATAAACTGCATTATTCAATGCCCTTGGAATATACATTTGAAGTTACTATGTCAGGGGATATTATTTAGCCAGGAATGCAAATTTATTCTTCTTTGCTCCCCGAAAGTGCATCACACTTACAGCAACAGGGTTATACTCAGTTCTTTTGAATAACATGGTCATCTCAACTTTACCATGTTTTTGTTGCTCATTTTTTTTAGTACAATTTGAGTCACATGTTTCACACCCAGATTAAAACCAGTGGTAATTGACAAATATATTTCGCACAGATAACTTGGCTTGTGGTGCACTGACAAGGCTTTATATTTTCTGAGGAAATGTTGCATAAATTTGAATATAGTGGGTTGACTATATTGTTACTATTATTCGTCTAAGTGGAAAGCCTTCCTTCCAAGTCAGGGTAATGAATGGTAAAATAAAGACTTTACTGAAAAATATACTTTCATATTGTCTGTCTGCAAAAAACAGTCTGTTTCCAATGCAATGAGTTCACAAAACACTATTATTTCCTGCCTTTCCAAATGAAAAAAAAACTTTAAATGGTGATTATATAGCAGTGATTTGTAAATTCTAAAGGTTTACTTGCAAGTTGCAACACCTACATTTTCTTCTTTGTAAGATGAGACTGTTGGCTGTAAGACATTTTACACATGCAAGCCTTCCTTATGTTTAATCAAATTGCTAAATCACTTTTATTATGATTATAGGCTCAAATCCAGTGGGGTTCCATTTGCCTAAAGAATTGGACTACTTTGCAAATAGCTCTGAAGACTATTGGGCCATACTGAGGAGACAGATGCTGGATTTGATCATGGGGCTGGATTTAGTTCTAAGCAATTTTATTGTCATTCAGTAAAGCTACAGAAAATACTATTATTTTTTAGCTTGAGGTCAAACTGGTGACTTCCAACTGTCTAAAAGTTATTTTGCCATATGGAGTAATGGTAAACAAAACAAAAACAAACAAACAAACAAACAAAAAAAATGGCTTACTAAATACCCTATAGGCCCATAAACAGTCCAAAATCCTCTGTAATTGTTCCTAACGTTTTCTTAATTAAAATTAAATATCTGATTCCAGTATGCAATTATTGTGTCTAATTTGAAATTTTGAAAAAAAATAAAAAAATAATAATAATAATTTATTTGTGCTTATGTGAAAGTGTAATAATTCTAATGAAATGTAAAAAAGATGTTTTTCAAAAAAAGATATCATGATTAATATTCACAATGAAAAGAACATCCTTCTGCTTTGATGGCTATTCAAAAGTAGTTGCGAAAAAGTATTATATATGTATTATATCATATGTATTATATACTTTTTTTTTGAAAAATGTCTTTTTTTTTACATTTCATTAGAATTATTGCACTTTCACATAAGCACAAATAAATTATTTTTATATAAATTATTTTAAAGTTTTTCTGTTTAAACAAAAAAGACTTGTATTGTAGCACAGAGTACATACATTTATTCATCAACCACAATCACAGACAATATAATCAAGATTTATGATTGGATATATCGCATATATTGCAGATGATTATGCTTAAATAATCAAGAGAAGTGGGAATCGTGATCACGATTAAAATAAGATTACTCATGCAGCATACCAGCTGTGGCAAGTTTCAGCATACCAGCTGTGGCAAATGGGACCATGCTAAGAAAACACTACTACACACTAGGGGTGTAACGGTTCACAGAAGTCACGGTTTAGTATACGTACCTCAGTTTTGGGGTCATGGTTCGCTACAATTTCGGTTCAACAGGAAAAAGCAACAAATCCCCAATGCTAGGTTTCTTTTCATATTTTCAACAGACAATAGTGCGAATTACAGTTTGTTCCACCTAGCGGCTCTTAGTCCCCCCTGAGGTAGTTGGCACAGCACAGCCTCCTATTAAGCACGAAGCAGTAAATAGAATGCACTCTTAGGTCATTTTTTTATTTTTTTTTTGTAGGGCTGATGAAAACAAAAGGTATTTGGTCCCAATCAACTAAAAAACTGAAAAGCATCTCTCATGCTGTACAAGTACAAAATAAATAGAATACTGAAAAATAAAACTCATGCAGAGATTAGTTTTCTTTGCGTGTGAGAGTTCATTAAAATACAGTGACAATGGCGGATGCACAAAGTTCAATATTACGCTTTTTCAAGAGTCTACTTCACCTTTCCACAAGGACAGCGAGTGAAGCAGCACCGGAGGCTTCCCATTTCCAGGACACACATATTTAATCACCGGACTGTAGTATTGAGACTTCCACGACACAAATCGACACAATGCCAAATGATATGTCTCATTATAACAGTGGAAACAACTTAAAATACTCCCCCATTTATGGTCATACAGATAAGAGTAAGATATCATTCAAAACTATAAAGGGTCTATTTTTATTTGTGTACACTCACAATAAAACAAAACATTGTAAAATAAAGAAAATAAACAGCTTTCTGCCATCCCGGTTTCCTTTCTGTGAAGTTAGTGGTGTGCATCACAAAAATTCATCGAAACTCAGTGTATAGGCTACTAGCAAGCTCATGCATGTCATCTGAACTTGCCAATGGCGAGTCGCCATTCTTTGCTTTGGGTTGGTGCATAAATCGCCTCTTCTTTTTTTGCTCTTTTTCCTATTGTTGTTGTAAGCAAACAGCGTTGCATTACCGCACACCTGTTCCAGATTGTAGCGTGGATCGCCTTTGACTGACTGTATTCATCATCTGACTGAATGCATCGAAACGTGACGTCCATACCATGATGGTTAGGGACGAATACATGTACCGTTACACCCCTACTACACACCATATAGATCACTTCTAAAACTGGTCGGTCTATTGTAGCCTTTTCCTCTCATTTTAAGACAGGCAAGAGAAGCCAAATTTAATTACCATCACAGGGCACAACACCATCTGTGCTCAGACAATGATTGACTCTTAGCCTCCAGTCTCTTCCATCAAACATTCAAACACACTCCAATAGCACCAACCTGGCAGACCCCAGTGCGCCCATGTCGCCCAAACCAGCTTTCAGACAAAGCCGACCATTATTAATGACACCGGTTGTCAACTATTATGGAGACAGAGGAGAAAGTTTAAGGGAGTGTAACATGAGTTCACTCACAATAGCCTCAGAACATTCACTAAATTCCCACTGCATATGATTCTGCCTGTCCTGCATTCTGATTGGAGTGGTGTTAAAAGTCATTTCCATTTAGATGGCTCAGGTTATGGTGCATTTGAGAAACAGGATGTGGAAAGCCAGGATGAATGTGCCTGACATGTCTGCGCTGGCGTGGGCCGACATACGCTAGTTATTCATGGGCAGCGGGTTAATGCATAGCTAGAGAGAGCATAACCACACGTCATGACTACGAGAAAATACATGATCTCTGCTGAATAAGATGGACCTGTTTCACTGCAGTTCACTCTCCCACTCAGATTAACTGCTCTTGTCAAAGGTTTGGCCGTCTTGCAGGGCTTTCCTCTGAGCCCTATCACATTCACAGTTTCAAATGTCACAGTGTTGAGTTTTTGGTATTTTGCTTTAAGGGATGAATGAAGTCTTTTGAGAGCTTGTGTAAACCACAAATAGCAGCTCTATGTGTCACTGGCTATTTCATATTACGTCTTTAAGAAGCTTGTTTACTATGTGCAAACATCTTGTATCAGTTCTCTTGAAAGGTTTATCCGAGAGTGAATATCTTGAATGAAAGAGTATAAATATCCAGAATCAATCAAACATTTAGTAAATATAAGTGTTGTGTAAGCATGATGTATGAATATAACCTCTAATATCTCCTAGCAATATCCTAAAAGTAATCAACATCCATAAGTTCCCCGTATAAGTGTATGTAAATGTATTTCTTTTGTTTCTATATGCCGCTGCAAGTTGATCTCATTAATAATAGTAGGTATTTGTACATAAGTGTATTTCTAGCACACATATGGTTTAATATGTTTGCATAGGCACAGAAATGCACATTATATTTATTACCATATTGGCAGCATCTAAAATGTAAGCATTTGATGTATGAACAGAAGGTTCATAGAATATTAAATTCATGGAATTAATAGGACAGAACTTTAAAACATTTAAAAATAAATTCATAATTTAATCATATAATCATATGGTGTTAAAAAAAATGATCATAAAAAAAATATAAAAAAAAAAACATGCAGGAAAACTTAAATTATTATATAATAATATTGTAACTAATATTATTGTACATTTATCTTGTATTGTTGTTAAGAATTGGTTAGGATAGAGGTGGGGTTAGGGGCTAAATTATATGTGTATTTACTGAATCGAGACAACCTGCTCTAAATAAAGGTGAGCGATTTACTATGGTTTACTAATGTTTCACAACATTACAAAGCAGAACGTGGTGCAAAAGCCTCATCTGGATACTGTTTACATGCGTGTCGGCAGCAACGTAAACCATTTTTTTTACGATTTTACGTCATCAAATCACGATGATTCGTGAGATCGGCCATATTAAGTGACTACCGATCGAATCATGAGCTTAATTCGGAGCCGCATACTAGTAACTACTCTTGCCATTTTCACCATATCTTTCTATGGTATGAATAATACTAGTATGCGGTTCCGAATTCAGCAATAGAAGATTATTGTCCGATACCGATCTGCGGCCGATTGGTCGAAGCATCCCTATTGTTAATAAAATTATAAGTACGATTTTTTTAATGTTTAAACAGTAATATTGTAAAATATGATTACAGTTAAAATAACCTTTTAGTTATTTATATAGATTATTTATTTTAATTGTAATTTATTTTTTTGTGATGCAAAGCTGAATATTCATCAGCAATTACTCAGCAATGTCACATGATCCTTCAGAAATCATGCTGATCTGGTGCTCATGAAATTTCCTTTTAGTATCAATTTTGAATCAGTTGTGCTGCTTAAACATTTTTAAATCTTTTAAACTTTTGAAATGTAGTATACATTAAAAAAACTTTAACATTATTGATGCTATCAATATCAACAATGTAAACAAAATGTACATCTAAATATCACAGTTAATAATATGAGAACTAATAGCACTACATAGGTCAAGGACGGGCAAAGTGCTCGACCTATGCCATTGAAGAGACACTCACCGCCTTCATTATACAAGCCAGCGCTCTTTGTAGAGCAATACATAGGATAACACACGATTCTCATTTAACCTTGGTATTAGAGTAGTGCGGCTCTGTTTAAACCACTCTTAATCCTAACTCCCAGTGTGTGTTTACATAAAGATGAAGGCATCTTCTCTGTTGGCTTAGTGTGGCTTTCAGGAGGTGGTCCAAATCTTGTCCTTCTGCCCTCTAATCTTCCCTCAGGTATCTGCACCTCTCCTAAGCCATGTAAGCAGCCTGTTATCTGCACAATTGTTTTAAATTTCTGCCCACATACTGATATAGTTTTAAGAACATCCTCCTCTTTGTTTTAATGACACAAATATCGACATTCCATTGCTGTTTCGTCCCCCTGAGTGGGGATTGCGTTGGTATTGCACTTGACTTTGATGAGTTTAGACACATCACCATTAAAAAGATAGAGACAAAAAAAGTGGAGTGTGGACATTTAAGTGATGTGCTTATCAGTATTTGGATTGCTTTTTGAGGTTTTCTAAAATGGCTGAAACTTCTCTGAAATTAAAGGAAAGTTCCAGAAAATGTGCAAGAAATAAAGTTAGTTAATTAATAGTTAGTTAAACTTCTCCTGTGACTCATAAAGGTTAATGCATTCTGAACACACAAGACTTTAAAGAAAATCTTAAATTATTATATTCTTTGGATACTGTTTCACACTTTTATAATTTTCGCTTATATTTTTGAATTCTGTTAACTATCCGAACTTGGTTATGAATGCTTTGGAATGCAATGCAGACTCTTTTTAAAGAAGACATTCAGTAGATTTTTTGCTGAAGTGGAAGTGCAAGTTGTAGTTTACTGTAAAGCAAATATACTGCACTTATAATGTTTATTTTTGAAAATGGCAAGAAAATCTCAACCATTTGTCTAACCAAGCTGTATTCCAAATTTGAAGTTGATATCACAAACATTGAGGTACCTTACTTAGACCAAAAAAATAATAAAAATGATTATACAAATTGTGATTATAAATAAAAATGTTGTAAATTTTAAACATGAGACCACCTACTGGAGAAGCCCGCTAAAAGGGTGTATGATTTCAAAACGCTTTCCACAGGATGAATTTTGAGTGTTTAAGATTCAGAAAGATACCTAATTTATGATACATCATGATTAGCTACTAAAATATGTGATAGGGAAAAAAGGCAATAAATGTGTGTCAATAAGAGTGTGCCAAGTGACACTGACAGTTAACTGGTTAAGACCCAGTAACACCACAAATGATAATTGTAAAGACAACTATAACGATAACAATAACAATATTAATGTCCACACCAACGAATGATAAAATTGTTTATTCGAAGTATGTGCTACAGTTCTGTTGTCTTCCGTTTTAAATGCTTCTTCCGCTTTAAATGGGGTGCATTATGATTCGCTGTCAAACTGGTCTCTTTCTTTATATTCAGTGCAGCATACTGAATCTGATAATATCAAATTTTTTTATTCAAATTTTCCCATGTGTCCCATTTTGGCCAACATTTTGAATTTTGTCGTAAAATGCTGTAGCTATTTTACGAATGAATTAGTGAATCGTTACAAACTCAGTATGGGCCATTGGCACCATGCCCTAAACATCCTCACACAGTTTACAAACAGCGCCACCTTGTGTTCAAAAATTATGATGAAAATGGTCTTTATAGATTCCTTGAGTCATACCAAGAACAATGATACCAATTCAGTTGAAATGTCTATTCGCCATTTTAAATTTTCTTGAAAACCTACTTTTTCAATCTCCTCCTCCTTTCACCAAAATGGACTTAGATTTTTGTGAGACCATGTCGGCAAAAATGTATTAAAAGCTTGTTGATTGACCCAACCGTTCTCGAATAATGCATCAACTAATTTGATGACACGGTGCCAAGCTGATTCTGAGGCTGTAACTTTGCAATGCTTTGGCATATTTAGGCTACACAATTTTTTTGTATGTGTCATTATCACCTCACACTGACCACACAACATCAGTGTGGTAATTTTTGAGCCTTTTGTTCAAAATTACGTTTTACGTAAAATAATGTAAAAATGTTTTGAATTACTCATTGTTGCAGTCTTATAAGTTGTCATTATGCCTCATTTGTGCTCCACCCCTTAATTGCTAGTATAGTTAGCTATAGTGTGGCCATCAATTTTCTTATAGAATTAGACCAATTATTAAAATGTTATAGTTATAGCTATCATTATAGTCAGGGTGCGATTTGTGAAAAAAACTTTTTTTTAAGGCCTATTCATGATAAGTAACATTTCTAAAATAATTATGAACTTTAATGAAACAATATTGGAATATTTTGAAAAAGGAATATTTTAATCCATTTATAGTTTTTTTGGTTTATTTAAATTTCACATTTTAAGCTTTCTATATTTTTTATCGTGACTGAGGCAAAATAAACAAAGTTTCGGTTCATTTTTCTGATGTGTTCAAGTTCACAGAGACCGGATGAAGAAGACAGTTAAAAGAAGACAGTTTTGATTGATGTCTTACTCTTATCAGTATGACCAAAAACGACAGAGTATTGTGTAAGTTCTTTCCAGTGTTATGAAAAAAAAAAAAATCCAAGTGAACGCACAGTGTCATCTATCATCACATGAGCAGAAGCACCAATGGTCAAAGTCCATTTATTTTTATTTTTATTTATTTATTTATTTAAACGTGTGTTATATATATTTTATAAGGTCTTTTGGTGAAGTAGCATCCACCCCCCCCCCCCAGCAAATCGCACCCTGATTATAGTCATCTTTGTTGATGTAAACAGACCTTTAATTTCCTAATATGTCAGTTGCTGATGAAAGCATCTGCTAAATGAATATATTATCACCAGTGAAATGCAACAGAAAAACATAAACAAAGCAACGAGCAAAATGTTCGCTCATGACTGGTAGATAACAGCTATGTTTACATTGACAACAATTGCTGTTCATAATGTCTTCTGGTTGTATGTATATATGGTGTATCTAAACTAAAGTGTTTTTCTCTTTAACAGAAAATAAGAGTAAATGCTGCTAATGCCAAGCACACACTTTCTTTGCTAAGCTTCTGAGTAGGAATCTTGTGACCGCACTGCCCACAATTGATTCTACAGTTATGCTCTCCTGGGGTGCTTTGCCCTGCTCAATGGGTGCAAATGGCTGCATTAAGGCCATAATCAGGACAATAGAATGATTAAACACTTAGTTTTTAAAGAGTGGATCCTGGAGATGAGGCCCTAGGGAATAGGAAGTAGATTTAACACACTAATCTATAAAATAGGAAGGAAGAGAAGAAGCGCAAGATGAGAAACACAGAGATTCTGACGTCACCCACTGAGTGACCCTGGCAATAACAAGCTGCTATATAGCTGTCATTTTTTTCGATGTAGTGACAGGAAATATATGAGGGATTAGATGCATCGAATGCATGTGATATCATGAGGTAATTTCATACAGCTTACTATAACATGTATATCCTGTCAAGAATGATTTGGCTTGCACTGGCATGCTCCGACTCAAAATAAGCTTTCAAACCACGTGAAATTATGTGAAAAACCTTTGCCTCTATTCTGGCATCCTCCACCGCACTCAAGTATATCTCAACCTGACAGGAAAGTGAAGCATGATGCTGCATGTAGGTGTGGAGCAATAGGACCCTTTTCGATCTCCTCCATGCCAGTCCTAGAATCCCTGTCGAGCATTTCTCGTAAAATCAATAACCCACACTGTCCGTCAGGAGGGTGATGGACGGCTGCTCAGAACAGAGGGCTGTTCTCCAAAAGCACGGAAACTCTCTAACTGGCCTTAGGGCTATTTTTTAACACTCATTTGTCCCTACAACATGTGTAAGGATACCGCAGTGTCATGAATAATTTATGCAGTCTTAGCACCAGTGACTGACAATGTAGGGGGGAAAAGCATGGCCTTGAACGAAATTCATTTCGTCATTTTGTTTTCAAAGTTTACAGTCCTCACATGAATCTTATTCTTTGGGAATGTCAAAACGAACTTGAATCTGATTAAACTCACCTACACTGCACACACCTACAGTCTTGACAGACTGATTGACTTGTGGATTATAATGGCATTCCAAATTCATTATGTCCTTTTTCTCTCTTTCTGTAAAGATGGGCTTCAGACTTTTGACTACATTTCACAATCTTTCCAGTCCCCATTTGCAACTTATTCAGGCCAAGAATCACGCGCTTAAACAGAAAGAGACTAACGTGTAATGTAATGTAATGTTTCCTTTGTTTTTACATGCCAATCAATAAGGCCAGTGATGGTTAGCTTAAACGGTTAGCCAGTAGATGCTGTAAATATTTTATTCTACTATATTATTAGGCCTATATACTATTATTATGTGGGCTGAAAGCATCTTTCTCTAATGAAGGCCATTCAAACATAGCTTTTCTGATCAGGAAAACAAACAAACAAAAAAACATATAAAACACAAAATTATTATTATAGTAAATGATAGAAGATTCATTTTCAATATTGTTAAATATTGTTCATCCAGTCCTAATTAATATATTGTATATCTAATATACACTACCGTTCAAAAGTTTGGTTTAATAAGATATTTTATTATTATTATTATTATTATTAAATACTATTATTCAACAGGGATGCAAAAAAATTGATCAAAAGTGACAGTAATTACAGCAATTTCAAATAAATGCTTTTTTTTCCCTTTTTTTTTTTTAAACTTTCTATTCCTTAAAGAATCCTAAAAAAATTTATTCTGACTCTCACACATATAGTGTTTACATTTCAACACTGATAATAATAAGAAATAAGCAATAAAAAATCCGAATTTTAGAATGATTTCTGAAGCATTATGTGACACTGAAGTAATGGCTGCTGAAAATTCAGCTTTCAATGAATTACATTTTAAAATAAATTAAAATTAGTTATTTCAAATTGGAGTAATATTTCACAATATTACTGTTTTACTGTATTTTTGATCAAATAAATGCAGCCTTGGTGAGCATTTATAAGAACTTCTTAAATAAAATCTTACTGTCCCTAAACTTTTGAGTTTATATCTTTTTATTTGCTTTATATAAAGGTTGCATATAATATATTAAAGAGACTTGTGAATGATCTCATCTTTTGGTTTGCATACATCAAATTCCCACTTAATGACTGAAAATTGATATTACATGTCTATATAATATAGAGAACAATTTAGGGTTGGATATTAAGCAAAACTATACTGTGACATAAGGCTTGGGCGCCAAATTTCATAGTAGCCTTTCAATCAAATTAGAGCTTGCCAGTTTGTCATTTTTGTGTTCAATATAAATCACTGTGGGTGGTGAGAACTGGGTGTGAAGCAAAAGAAAACACTTATAATTCAAGTCAATATGTATTTGCACGGGATTCATGGGAAGCGAATAAATAGGTGTTAGCTACATTTGGCTCAGCGTTCATCCTGTTGTGTCTCTTTGTTCTCCAGAGCACTACCCTCACTCTTTCACGCTTGAGTTCAGGAAAATCCTATGGATTCACAGAAAGAGCATTCAATTCACACACCTGGCATTCAATTCAAAGAGTTTTCACAAATGCTCAAAGGAACACGGAAATGAAAGCAGCCCAGCTTCTGACATAAATGTCCTTTACAAAAGTAGAAAGCCCATGAGAACAGTCATTCTTAGTGAATCAACTTGGCTAAGTATCAACACATATAATATTCAGACATGTTACCACTGCTGATTTATGACACACACTCCCTCATTACAATTTAATTTGTGCAGCTCTACTCATAACATGTTTAACGCTAACTTTAGAAATAAAGGACAACATGAGTGTCACGCAGAAAAATATTTTTGAAAAATAGGAATATAAAGTCTGCATGGAAGTACCAACAATATATCCCAATTACCACTAGTTTGAATAAAAAACAGGTTTGTAGTGCTTTTGACACATGAATTCTTGTCAGCCTTGAAAAAAAAAACAAAAAAAAAAACACCTGTAATGGGTAAAGATGCTATTTGAGAATGCTGTGTCTGCCACCAGGTGGCCAGACTGTACTCTGCATATGACACCTTTTCAAGTCATTTACTATTCAACCTGCCTCTGAATGCAGTTCTACTCCTCCATTAACTCACAGCCGCGAGCAATGCAGTGAAAAAAACAAAGGATGGAGTCCGAGCAGGCACATAGCTCAAAGCAGGGGAATATAAACTGTGAAACACAAACTGTTGCTTGTTACAGTACAAGACCTGAGATGCTGATCCAGTATCCTGATCCAGTATTAAACATTTAGGGGTGGTTTCCCAGACAGTGTTTAAATTAAACCAGGATAGGCCTTAATCTAGAATAGTTAATCAAAAAATGGCTTTCAGAAACACAGATTAAGTCCGGACTTAAAATAAAACTGCGCTAATCTGAATTAGCATGAGAGAGGTTGCCTAGAAAACATGGAATGAACCAAGAAATGCTTAAAATTGCATGGAACTGAAGCAGAACTGTTGCCATTGTTTTCCTTGGATTTGCTTCAGTTCCATGCAATTTTAAGCTTTTCTTGGTTCATTCCATTTATATGTCAAATAAATTATGTTCTTTTCAACTTTATACTCATCAAAGAATCCTGAAAATAATGTGTCATTGTTTGCACAAAAATATTAAGCAGCACGACTGTTTTCAACATTAATAATAATAAAACACCAAATCAACATAATAGAATGATTTCTGAAGGATCATGTGACACTGAAGATTCTGAAAATTCAGCTTTGTGAATGTAAATGTTAAATTGATATCGTGGAGCATCAAACCCCGACTCCAAACTTTTGAATGGTAGTGTATCCGGCTTAGTTATGTCGATAGAATTAAATAATCACAATATTATCATGACTTCTGATCAGTCTCTAAATTAAAATGAAATTGTAAGTAATATTACCCCGTTTGGACCCTGACCAAATGACTTATTTATTTAAAAAAAATCTAAGTCATGGAGCACTTATAGAATACTTTTTAGCTAAACTTTTGTTTGTCATGAACTATTCTTTTAAGAGCTGGAACATTTCATATGGATGATCATCTCACTGAAGAGTGTTCAGGGGTTTGCTAATGTCTTAAGGGAGGCTAAAATGTCTATTTTCCATATATTCCACATATCCCTTAGCATTTTTGTCCCTTGCAGGCTGGGGAAATGCTGACCCAGCACTCTTTCACCAAGAGCAGATGTCAACGCACTCCCCTCTCCTCGACTCACCATTGGTCCCTTTCTAATTAAGCTGTGCCCATTTAAGCATCCTTGTCATAAAGAAACGCTTGCATGAGCAAAATACACAAGCCCAGTCACTGTATAGGAACGAGTCTGTAAAGTGGTTTGATTAGTCATTTAGAGTGCCTGGAGTTTAATTAAAATCACCTAGCAATTAGCAGCAGTGGCATCACCTTTAAGTGTATCTCTGTAATCTTCAGTTCATTAAACGGTCTTAATAATCATAATTGTGTCAGTAGTGCTACAGTCCATGTAAACATATGGCTTGGAGTGAGCATTGATCAGGACATCCAACACGCACCTCATTCAAGCAAACATAACTAAGTAAGACAACGACAGAGTTATGAATATTGTGCGATTAATAGGGTGTGCCCAATTAAATGCATTACTCATTAAATTGAAATATTACTCCCTGACATGTCCCACGCCGAAATAACGATCAGTATGAGCGTGGTCCACAGACCATGCTTGACTACTGATGAGATGTGTCTCCAAATGGTTTCATCTGTCATAAAAGCATGAATTATTGGATTCGATGATGAGTGATTACCGGGCACAATGTGTCAGAGCCCAGGAACAGAACTGACGCTATACACAAAGAGAACAAAAACTTCTTTTGACTTGTTATGACTCAATGGAGTTTGCAAAAAGAAAACACACTCAGGCATACACACATAATCCTTCAACCTGGCATATGAACAATGAAGCTTGTAATGCTAACTACTTACCTAACTGGAGAGATAATGCAGAATCGTCTATGTGACATTATAAAATGCCATTGCTCTGGTACACTGACTATGGCTTATTTCTAGTGCTGAATTGGAAAATGGTTCACAATTTTGCTAATAGAAATATACAAATAAAATGCATTAAGTTTTCTTATATGAAAGATTGTTTTAGTTATTTGAACCACAAATCTCACTAAAATGATTATCTCTTACTTGCTAACAGACATGTTATGCATTGCAAACATATTTGGACACTTCTGTAGAATTGTCACAATGAAATGTTGGAATTTCATTGCATTCTATAAAAAATCAAACCAAGTATAGCTTCTGAAAACAGATGCAAGATCTTTACTCAGAACTCACAGCAGACATTTACTTTTGACAACCAGAAATTGTCTGTGTATTGTTTTATCGTTTGCATCTTTTTGTACCATGTTTAGGTTGGAAACTTGATTTTATAATGTTATCAAATCCAATGACATTCATAAGTTTAATTTAAAGGAACACTCCACTTTTTTTTGAAAATAGGCTCATTTTCCAACTCCCTTAGAGTTAAACAGTTGAGTTTTACCGTTTTCAAATCCATTCAGCCGATCTCCGGTTCTGGCGGTACCACTTTTAGCATAGCTTAGCATAGTTCATTGAATCTGATTAGACCGTTAGCATCGCGCTTAAAAATGACTAAAGAGTTTTGATATTTTTCCTATTTAAAACTTGACTCTTCTGTAGTTAAATCGTGTACTAAGACCGACGGAAAATAAAAAGTTGCGATTTTCTAGGCTGATATGGCTAGGAACTATACTCTCATTCAGGCGTAATAATCAAGGAACTTTGCTGCCGTTCCATGGCTGCAGCAGTGCAATGATATTACGCAGCGTCTCTCACAAACATCTCCATGGTTGCAAGGCACGTTCCCTGTGCAAGCAGGGGCTCACGGGCGCTGCGTAATATCATTGCACCGCCAGAACCGGAGATCGGCTGAATGGATTTGAAAACGGTAAAACTCAACTGTTTAACTCTAGGGGAGTTGGAAAATGAGCCTATTTTCAAAAAAAGTGGAGTGTTCCTTTAATTGTTACTTGAATGTATTGAATATATGTATTTCATTCATTTCAGACTTTTCTTGATAACCTAAAATTAGAGTTGAACACTAAAAAAACTAAATACATGATTTTCATGTGCTCCATATTATCATTTAATGACTTTATGATTAAAACTTCTGATGGTACTTAGCTTGAGAGGGTTGCATCTTACAAACATCTTGGTAAGCTGACTTTTAGTACTCATATTGATAGCCTTTAAAAAAATTTGAGACCAAGGTTAGGCTTTTATTTTCATTTAAAAAAAAAAATGTTTTTCCTTTTTTGCTCGAAAACGATTAGTGAAAAGTATATTTTTGTCAGTATTGGACTGTGGTGATATAATATGCATGCACCTTTGAATTTTTTTAAAAAAACTGGATGTAGTTTTTCATGCTGCTTTATGTTTTTTTACTGGTGCAAGTGTCCATAGGCGTACACATCATTGTAATTTATATGAAATGACAAAATGGACTTTTGTGCTTAAAGGTGCTAAAGAGGATCTTTTCGTCGACTGAGAAACCAAAGACTGTTAGTGAGTTTTTGGAATGAGCACATGCGTAAGAACAACCCCCCTCCTTCACAGCTCATTTCGAGGGAACGCCTCCCACAACTCGTGCATGAGTATTGGAACAGTGTTTACCACCGGCATTCGCTGTGTCGTGTTCGTGGATTCATTATGTTGATCGCATAAACGATTGGCTGATGTTTTTAAGGCCCTACCTCGTGCACAGATGATGTATATTAATATTATTCCTTTCAGTGCACCTAATAAATAGTCTTTTATCAGTTAAAGACAGTTTCAAGTAACATTGCAAAAATGTATAAAACAAAACGTCTCGGTTACGTATGTAACCCTCGTTCCCTGAAGGAGGGAACGGAGACGTACGTCAGTTGTGACCGACGAATTGGGATATCGCTTAGAGAGCCCTATCATCTTCGTGTAAACTAAAACAAGCCAATGGAATTGGCGTGCGATATTTGCATAATGCGCACCGCCCCCGACAGGTGTATATAAATAGGAAGCAGATGCAATCGCACTCTGTTTTTCGCTGAGGAGACAACTGGTGTCCGCACTACAGCGAGGGTACAGAAACTGTGGCGACGGGACGTACGTCTCCGTTCCCTCCTTCAGGGAACGAGGGTTACATACGTAACCGAGACGTTCCCTTTCAGTCGGTCACGTTCGACGTACGTCAGTAGTGACCGACGAATTGGGATCCCAACTAAAGCGCCACAGTTACGAAACCCCTTCCAGTGCCCAGCACAAGCTCAGCCGCCCATAGCACCGGCTGGCGGTGAAGGGGGCGAGCTTACACCGAGAGAGTCTACTGCTGTCTAACCACTACCCACTAAGTAAACTAGACACACTGGGGAAGCGAACCCGTAAGGGACGCTGCGGAAACCACTACCTACCCAATGGGGGAGGAGTTTACGTGGGAATACACACATGGACTGGCCCGGGGGGGCAGTACGCATATGGAGTCCCTGGGATGGCTCCACCTGGTTAGGGGGAGACTCATCTGACAGGTGACAGCAGAGCTGGCTCTGCTAAGGGAAAGACACGGACTCGGCCCGTAGGGAGTTTTAAACCGTGGAAAATACACATATGGGACCGCTCACGTAGAGGGGTCACGACATATGGGCCCCAGCCAACAGACAGCGTCAGCGACGGATGTAGGCCTGGCATCAGACACTCCGCAATGTCCGAGCCGAAGGGGGAGGCGGAGGAACTCGACAGGGTTCGCCAAGCGGGGAACACGACTGGAGTGAAAGTATGCACGTATCCGGCCAGTGGCGGGAATGGCATTGCAAGCCGACACTTAGAGTGGGTACAACACGTCTACCGACTAGTGGATGCGAGTACACGCGAGGATACCGGCTCTACACGTAGGCTATAAAACCTAGCGAACGTGTTAGGTGTCCCCCAGCCCGCAGCTCTACAGATATCTGTCAGCGAGGCGCCATGAGCCAGCGCCCAGGAAGAGGCCACCCCTCTGGTGGAGTGGGCTCTCAACCCGAGCGGGCAAGGCACGCCCTGGGATTCGTACGCCAAGGCGATGGCATCCACTATCCAGTGGGCCATCCTCTGCTTGGAGACAGCCTTTCCCTTCTGCTGGCCTCCGTAACAGATGAAGAGCTGATCTGAGGTCCTAAAGCTTCGCGTTCTGTCAGAGCGCGGACGGGACAGAGCAAAGCTAGGGCTGGGTCTGCCTCCTCCGAGGGCAGCGCTTGCAGGTTCACTACCTGATCTCTGAAGGGAGTGGTAGGAACCTTAGGCACGTATCCAGGCCGGGGTCTCAGGATGACGTGAGAAGCACCGGGCCCGAATTCTAGGCACGTTTCGTCGACCGAAAATGCATGCAGATCCCCTACCCTCTTCAGGGAAGCCAATGCAACCAGAAGAACCGTCTTAAGAGACATTAGTTTCAGGTCGACTGATTGCAAAGGTTCGAAGGGATGACCCCGGAGAGCTGTGAGAACCAGGGTCAAATCCCAAGAGGGTACGGAGGAAGGGCGAGGAGGATTCAGTCTCCTGGCCCCCCTCAGGAATCTGACGATCAGATCGTGTTTCCCCAGGGACTTACCCTCAACTGCATGGTGATGTGCGGCAATGGCGGCAACATACACCTTGAGGGTGGAGGGAGACAGCCTTCGCTCCAACCCATCTTGCAGAAAGGAAAGCACGGATCCGACCGAACATGACCGGGGGTCCTCTCGGCGAGAGGCGCACCATTCGACGAACAGGTTCCACTTCAGCGCGTAGAGATTCCTAGTAGAAGGAGCTCTAGCGGAAGTGATGGTGTCTACGACCGCTTGCGGGAGATCACTCAGAACCTCCGCATCCCGTCCAGGGACCACACGTGGAGGTTCCACAGATCGGGAGGCGGGTGCCACAGGGTGCCCCGTCTCTGAGTCAGGGTGTCCTTCGTCAGAGGAATCGGCCAGGGAGGTGCTGTCACGAGGAGAATGAGGTCTGAGAATCAGGTCCGAGTGGGCCAGTACGGAGCCACTAACAGAACCTGCTCCCCGTCCTCCCTGACCTTGCACATGAATAGTGCGAGAAGGCTCACTGGGGGAAGCGCATGTTTGCGCAGACCCGGGGGCCAGCTGTGTGCCAGGGCATCCGTGCCGAGCGTGCCGCCGGTCAGGGAATAAAACCACTGGCGGAGGGCAGTTTCCGGGGAGGCAAGCAGGACTACCTGGGCCTCGCCGAACCGCTGCCAAATCAGCTGGACCGCCTGGGGGTGGAGCCGCCACTCGCCCGCAAGTAGATGCTGCCGTGACAGCTCGTCGGCTGCACGGTTGAGCACACCTGAGACACGAGTGGCCCGAAGGGACCTCAGATCCTTCTGACTCCACAACAAGAGATGGCGGGCGAGTTGCAACATGCGACGGAAGCGTAGACCACCTTGACGGTAGGTGTACGCAACGGCCGCAATGCTTAGTGAGCGGACTAGAACGTGCTTGCCTGACAACAGCTCCTTGAAGCGGGCCAGCGCAAGACGAACCGCTAGCAACTCGAGGCAATTGGTATGCCAATGCAGCTGAGGCCCCGTCCAAAGACCTGTCACTGCATGCCCGTTGTACGTGGCCCCCCATCCCGTGGCAGAGACATCTGTGGAGACCACAGCGTGCCTGGACACTCGTTCGAGGGGTACTCCGGCCCACAGGAACGAAGGGTCCAACCACCGGACAAGGGTGCGACGGCAGCTCGGTGTCACGGGGACACGGAGCGTGCCGCACTGCCACGCCCATCTCGGGACCCGGCCGCGGAGCCAGTGTTGAAGCGGTCTCATATGAAGCAATCCGAGCGGCGTTACCGCGGCTGCAGATGCCATATGCCCCAGGAGCCTCTGAAAATCTTTCAGTGGAGCCGCTGTCCTGCACTTGAGCGAGCTCAGGCAGTTCAACACCGACTGGACGCGCACCTCGGTGAAACGCGCAGTCCGTGCGACCGAGTCTAGCTCGAGACCGAAACAAGAGATCCTCTACCCGGGGGCGAGTTTGCTCTTGTCCCAGTTGACCTGAAGACCCAACCGGTTGGGAGCTACAACCATGTCGGGTAGGACTTTGTACTGACATGCCCGACCCTCGAACGCAGACCGACCTAGGAAGGGTCTGCGTCGAGGCAGAATCGAGACATGAAAGTATGCGTCCTTCAGGTCTATTGCTGCAAACCAATCCTGGGGACGGTCCAGGATTGGCCGTAGCCCACCGCCCTTTTACGGTACAATGAAGTAGGGGCTGTAAAACCCCGACTTCATATCGGCTGGAGGGACCGGCTTGATTGTACCCTTCGCCAGGAGGACAGCAATCTCCACCCGGAGAACAGGAGCACTGTCCAACGACACCGGAGTGAAGTGGACAGCCCTGAAGACCGGGGGACGCCGGGCGAACTGAATCGCATAGCCGAGTCTGATAGTATGAATGAGCCAACTGGACAGGCTGGGGAGCGTGCTCCACGCTTCCAGACACTGAGCCAGCAGGACCAAAGGCACCACAGACGCACCGGGGGTGGGGCAGCAAGGCAGAGAGGGACCCGACCCGGACGGCTTGGGGGCGGCCCGGAGTGGGGTCAGACTCTGCGAGGCAGCAGTGTGCATGGGAGACCGCGCACGGGACGTGGTCTGCACCATCACACTGCCACCTGCTGGCGAATGGGGGGGGAGCTGTCAGCGGCGAGGCGGAGCCTGGCACACTGACAGACACCCCTTGTTGTGACCTGGAGTTTGAGGAAACTGCTCTTTTTGTGAAAAAGTGGGTACCGCTGGACTCCGGAGAGCCAGCGGCGGTAGACAGACAAACACAAATTCCCCCCGGCCCTCCTCCGGGGGTGGGAGAGATGGTGGAAAACTCCCCCGAAGAGCAAGATCCTTCCCCTCCAGGTTGCCCGTCTCAGTGCCGTGTTTTGCTCTTACGCTTACCACCGGGCTTAGCGGAGACGGGCTGGGCACCACGCCCGCGACCGGCACCCTGCTGTCTGGCTGGTGTAGGCTGCTGCTTTGCCGTCTTAGCAGGGGCGGAGGACGATGCAGGCGGGCGCCCTCGGCGACGAGCGGGCTGAGGCTGAGCCACGGGCGGCTGGGTGGAGGCAGCAGCGGACCGCCGTGGCATAACGTGACTGATAGCCTCAGCCTGCTTCTGTGCAGCGGAGAACTGATGGGCGAAGCTCTCCACCGCGTCGCCGAATAGGCCGACCGGGGACACGGGGGAATTTAGGAACCTCTGCTTGTCGGCATCCCGCATGTCCGCCAGGGTCAGCCAGAGATGGCGTTGCTGGACTACCAAGGTAGACATCACATGACCAACAGCGCGTGCTGTCACCTTCGTCGCTCGGAGGGCGAGGTCGGTGGCAGCGCGCAGCTCCCCCAGCAGCTGTTGGTCAGGACCTTCCTGGGGCATTTCCGACAGCGCTTTTGCCTGGTAGACCTGCAAAAGCGCCATCGCATGCAGGGCAGAGGCAGCCTGCCCACAGGAACTGTAAGCTTTCTCAGTCAGACCGGCTGAGAATTTACAGGCCCGGGACGGGAGTCGCGGCTCACCACGCCAGCCAGCGGCCGTTGGACACAGTTGCATCGCAACAGACCGCTCGACTGGCGGGATCCTCGCGTACCCCCTGGCTGCCCCGCCGTCCAGGGAGGTGAAGGCGGACGGGGGGCCAGGCCTCGAACGAACACTATACGGTGTCTGCCAAGACCTGGTCACCTCATCGTGCACCTCCGGGAAGAAAGGCATTGGGGCGGGACGCTGGGGCTGGCCAGCGCGACCCGCCCCCAAATACCAATCATCCAGCCGCGATGGGCCGGGACAGGGTGGAGGGTTCCACTCGAGCCCGACACACAAGGCGGCCCGGGAGAGCACAGCCGAGACCCCGAACACTCAAACTCGCCTTCCGACGCAGCGATCGACATCTGATCCTCCGCCGGCGCACCAAAGGTAACGGCTGGACAGTCCGAAGAGGGCCCAGCGGAAACCAACGGCGGCAGGATGGGTTTCGGTGCTGATGAGGGGGCAGGGGCCCGCGGAGCGTTTCCGCTCGACGGGGGAGCCCTGACCGTTATCCTCAGGTCGCCCTCCCTATACAGCGCTGTACCGTCATTCCGGTTCCCGGGGCCGGAAAAAACGGTCGTACGCGGCATAGGAGAGGGGACTCCCGCTTCCTGAGACTTCAGGAAGGAGAGCCTCGACCTCAGCACCGCGATGGTCATGTTCCCGCAATGGGAACATGAACCATCCACAAACGCTGCTTCAGCGTGCTGAACGCCCAAACACGAGATGCAGCGATTGTGCCCATCAGCAGGGACCAGGGAACGACCGCACCCAGTAACGCACAGACGAAATGACATACTGTCAGGGTTCGTCTGTAAAGCTCTTTTAGAAGGGGAAGTCAACTCACTCGTGCTGAAGCACCCAGGGAGCGACGCGATGTGTCAGGTACACCACTCCCTGACACACCGAGGAACCGGCCCAAATCGCTGCCTCACACACACTCTTTTTTGTGTTGCTGTGAAAACAGCAGTTTAGAGCTTATAGCTCGGCTCCTCAGACACTCGCGACCTCGCTGCACGTGCCCTCTTCACCAGCACCAAAGCTCGCTGCAGATCCTCTTCTGAGGCAGTGTTTTAGTAAGAAAAACACACGAAGAAAGGAGTCTTCTAAATAGGACACCAGTGAATGGCTCCGAAGCGAAAGACAGAGTGCGATTGCATCTGCTTCCTATTTATATACACCTGTCGGAGGCGGTGCGCATTATGCAAATATCGCACGCCAATTCCATTGGCTTGTTTTAGTTTACACAAAGATGATAGGGCTCTCTAAGCGATATCCCAATTCGTCGGTCACTACTGACGTACGTCGAACGTGACCGACTGAAAGGGAACATCCTCTTTAGCACCTTTAAAGAGAAAAAACATATATTAATTTTTGTTTTAAAAGCTTTGCTGGGTAAATTACCACATTATATATCTAGTTGGTTGACATAGTGTACTAGTATCTATAATACAGATCAACAGACAAATGTTAAAGATGCCCATTTTCATACAGAAATAGGTAGATCTACTTTTTCTAACGATGCTCCTTATGCATGGAATGAGCTTCTAGTTATACTACACATGAAATATGTACCATCTCTCACTTAGTTTTTAGAGATTTTAAACATTTTTTTTTGTTTTTTTTTTTGTTTTTATGGAACAGTGTAAATTTTTTAATAGCTGATTAGGATTTGTGTTGTTTTTTTTTTTTTTAGATATGGGTATTTTGCATTTATGTATTGTGTGGTATTATGTACTTCTTTGTAATTTTTGTCTTGTGTTGCCTATCTTGACCAGGACTCCCTGATAGAAGAGATACTGATCTCAACAGGACCTTCCAGGTTAAATAAATAAATTAAATTAAATATAAACATGCTATTTTGACAATTTCATACTAACATCTAGTTCAGTCATGAAATTCTAGAGAGCGCTGGCTGATCGATCCTTTACATGCAATTTGCAAGTGACAACAACATTACCGCATGGTGCCAGCTGATTGGCCTCTGCTGATCCTGCAGACAGTGAGATTGCTTGCTCAACATTTAAATAGTCTGGTTCATTGTTTGCTGTAAGCTAGTCCTGAAGTGCTATCAGAGATCCTCTGAAACCTCCACCTCCCCCAGCTCCACCTGCTTAGATCTGCTACAGGATTTATGTATGTCTATTTATGCAGCAACAGCATATTTTACATGCTCACAGCAGTGTGTCTGTGTATCTATTGACAATAGCAAGTCCATACTTGCTCTGCAGCAGCAGCAATAATCAACAGCAGCAGTAGTGTAGCAGATCTAGTCCGCCAAGACCAAATACATTAACATTGCCATAGCATGTTAAAACTATTCCGAGAGTTGTCATGATTGAAATATCCATATGCTGTGAAATGTAGACCAATGTAGAATCAAGTATGCATTACAATATATTCAAACCAAAAATGCCATTTTCGGTTTTTGTCCGAAAAAGAAAAAAGGACTAGAATATAAGCCGAAAAATATGTTAAATTATTGAATTTAATTAAAAAGTCTAATAATAATACAATTACAAAAAGAAATGAGATATGAATGATCATTTTCGGTTTCAGTTTTGGTCAAGTGCATCCAGAATTTTCCATTTGGGCCCAAAATTTTCATTTCGGTGCTATCCTATCTTCAGTAAATCTTTCTGAATGAATGATTAGCCATTAGAGCTCTGACCTTGTGGGCCTGACTGACTAATCACCAATACATGTCATGCATTTCACAGATTTCATGCTTTAAACAGCAGTGTGTTTCGAAAGAATAGGCCTCCTCATTGTCTCACAGCAATTACTGAAATCCTCAATGGCACATGTTCGCCTGCTTTTATGTGTGCTTTTTCTCTGACGTGCCGTTCAGTTCTCCCTTTCAATCACATTCATCCCACACGGCCTCCAGCTTTCCAGATGAGCCGTATTCCCATTCCACCACTTAAACATAATCAAAGGCATTACGCAAATCCATGAAAGACTTCTAATTCGCAGCAAGGCCATAATCACGATCTACCCTCTTTATTTTGCACATGAAACTTTTTCTGAAAGCCTGCTCCATGTAATCAAGGGGGTTCTGATTTTGACACAATTCTATTCTCTGTCCCCACTGAAGGAGTCAAAGCTAAAGAGAATATTCTTGTTCACCTGACAGCTTTCTTTTTGTGTTCTTCGAGATCTTTGATACAGCTTTGTGCTTTCTGAATATGTGCTAATGGATTAGGCCTTAAAAGCTGAAGTACACTTTCTGACAGAGACTGGCTTACTGGCTCTCCTCTCTCTATAGTGGAAAGGATTTTTGGTGGGTTCACAGTTCCCATGTTTTATTGCATGCATTCTCTATGGTTCAGTCGCTCTGTCTCCTGGCAGTGTAAAGGAGATCAATCAAAGCTTGTTGTACGTGTGCTGAACTGCCTTTGGCTCATTTTGCTCATCCAAATGCATCCTATTACACATAATGTGTCCTCTACATTTAACTGCCGAACTCACTGACTCTTCTCTCATTACACTCAACCCTAACAAACTAGCTCTCCTTCATCTAATAAATAATTTCATCTACTAAGTAATGTCTGATATTGATGGATTGTAGTAAATATTAGCAGCAGAATCACTCTCCTTTGTATTTCCATATCCCACGTTCCTGAATATGTTGGTGTGAACTTTTCAATTATTTTCAATTATGTTCCAGGAAGATGAGCATTGTAGCCTTCGCACCCATTTGTCTGCATGATATATGGGTTTGATAAAGCAAACAAATTGTCAGCGCTGTCACTAAATTTAACCAGTAGAGGGTGCAATAAAATAGCAACTCTTTTTTTTTTTTCTTCTTCTGTAAACTACAATAGGGATGTATACATTTGATTTGGTTTAATTTCCGCTTCATTTTTTAATGTCAGGAAAGCCTAGGCAATATCATAAAATGTAAATTACTATAAAGCAGTAATGGTTAGCCTCAGGTGGTCTTAATAACCTTCTTCACATCTTCTGCATATGTATAATGGACACTATATGAATAAAGAGATGTAACTTGATTAAAGTATGGATAATTTTATCTGGTTCCTGGTAGGCAATCACACACAACAGTAATATCTTTACGCTGCATTTGTCCACTGCACCAGTCCAGGGATATGGATAATATATGATAACAATAAATCTGTTCTGTATGGAATTTATATTGCAGTGATACTATTAAAAGTAAATTCATACTGAATGGTACAGCTTATATTAATAAATTAAATGGAATGTAATCATTGTCATTTTTTTAAAAATAAAAAACAGTCACGCCTGAAAAAAAAAGATCCTCAAATTTTATCGAGTACAGTAGTGGCCAAAAGTGTCAGAGGGGATATCTGTTTTTAATGACCCTATACAAGTTTATTAAACAAACAAAACACTAAACTTGGTATTTATCTGACAAAATTATTTGGGGGGGGGAAAAGGCAAAAACAACAGCTACAAGTTTTATTATAAGACAGATAGTTCATGCCCTTCATTCTGATTTGTTGAGCAGTGTTCGAAGCCATTGTAAAATTCCTGAAAACATACACCTTGACCACATTACATAAGTATCACTGCACACTGAATGTGTATGTTACCAAAGTCCCTTTAAGACAAGTCATTTCACTCGGTTGCCATCTTTGAAACGCCTCTCGGGCATCCTGGGCATCATGCAGCTCCTATCTCTTTGAATGGGGAAACATCAAATTCTCCAAAACTGTTCGCCAACCTTACGATTAAATTTCATATTTGAAATCACCAGTGAAATATAACAACAACCGGTTCATAAATTTAGTTTCTAAACGCTCGAATCATGACAAAAAAAACTATTTTTCAGGCTGGATCAAGCTAATGCGCATGCGCAGACCAAAATGCGCATCTCTTCGGAGGCACGCGTCTGACTGAAACCGGTGATTCTAACGGCTGCTGCAGTGACGCGATGACTTTACCAGTCGGCGATTGGCTCTTATTTAGAAGGCGGGACTTGTTCTGCCATATTGCGCGTTACACTTTCTCCCATTCAAAACAACACGATGTTGATGTTACTGCGTCTGTCTTAGCAACCACTCTTAGCAACGTAAACATATGTTTGTTCTTCTCAATTGATTTTGTTCATTGAAGCTTACTGCATTATGTAGAAGAGTATTGTGAGAAAAAGATTGAGTTTATTACCTGCATTCAGATTTAGCATTTTCCTTCAGGTCAGTCCTATGTTCAAAATAAAAAAATCCGTTTGAATGTCCGCTGTGATCTTGTCCTTTTAACACTTAATTGGTTTTCCATGCCCTGCTGACAACTGAAGGCGCTAGTCAAAGCATTTGTCATTTGCGTCCTGTTCCGTGTTCACAAGTTTCAATATAAAAGTCTTTGTGACTGACTGATACACTCATAAAGACAATCTTTGCCACCATCTAATGGCGTAATAAATGTAACTTCTGTTGCTGTTTACGGTCAGGGACTATTTTTTTTTCCGGCGGAAGGAAGGCTTTTAATGATTTTACACCATGAAAGTTGCATTGACCGTACATATTTTTTGGCTTTAATATTTGTATTGTGTGGTAACCGCTTTATGAAAGCAATAAGCCCCGTGAAGCTGTGGTTTACAGTGAATTTATAACAGCTAAGGGGGTTTTGGGCACGTCGTGCTTAACAATGCCCCTTAAATTCCCTGTAAACCATGGCTTCTTGGGGTTTTTTGCTTTATTTTACAATGCAAAAAAAAATTAAATAAAATTGCAGACAAACAAAAGTCTCACAGGAAAAAGCATTCATTGACTACAGCATAATCAGTTATTACTCTTTCATTGTTCTCTTTTGTTTTTGCATGTGTATTTGTATGACTGCCAGGCCAAACCATGCAATATGCTTACGAAAATGCTTTAACACATTTTTAATAATATTTGAATAAATATTTTATTTATTCGAATAATATTTTTAAATATTTTTATTATTTGAAATAATATTTTCCTAGGCCAGATATCACTTTTGGTCACTACTGTATATCTCTGTAAAACATATTTTTATATAAATGCAGGACAGCCAAGTACCTCAATTTAATATCCTTTTATCCAACTTTCACCCAACATTTCTCAGTGTTTCTGTTAAATTGTGCATTTCCCTTGAGGTACTTCTAAAGATAAATGAAGGGCCTTAAGAACTCTTCCTTAAAGAAATTCTGTATATATATATATATATATATATATATATATATATATATATATATATATATATATATATATATATATATATATATGTTTTTAGGGTGCAGATAGGGCTGCAAAAAGAAATGCGTCATTGTGGTGGCAAAACTTCCCTGCACTGGGAAAATAAACAACAAACCACCCTCATTTGAATAAAGCACTGAGCTCTAGGAACTCTCGTTTTTGTCGCATTTAGATTAAGTATTTCGGTTTGTATTTACTATAAGCAGCTCTATTAGTCAGGATTTTAAGCTGTAATGTATACTGTAATATCTCTGTGCCTCAGCTGTTCTCTGAGTTTATGATAATTCGCTCTGCTAACAAGCACATGTTAATGCCTGACAGGTTAATGACTGTGTGTTTAGGTGATAAGTGTTTGTTTACAGTGTGACATCCACCAGCAATTCCTTAGCGTCTATTCTGTAACAAATAGAAAATGACTTCTCTGGAAGTATCATTTCAGAAGATAACTGCATTGCAGATGTGTCAGGCTCCTCAGCTCAGCCAAGGGTGTGAAATTCAAAGTAATTGGGATCTGAAGGATTTGGATACCTCCTTCTATCCCTGAGAGTTTATTCAAGGAGGGTGTCAAAGATTCATAGTGACCATGGACACAACTAAATGTCTACTTGAACTGCAAAACATTAAAATATAAGTGAAATTGAAAGCTATGAAAAAGCAGGAGTATGTCAGACTGGACAAGTGAATGTATGAATAAAAACAGTGTCTGTATAGATGTCATCCAGACATATCTAATTTTTATTTTTATGAACAGGGAATGATATACCATTGCCAGCAGAGGGCAACAGAGTGTAAAGGAACTGATTAGGGTAAGGATTTTTCAGAAAAATGCATAGACAATTATATCTACCTCACTTTGACTTAATGTGTTTTGAAATGGCCATAACTGACCTCTTAGTGGTAAATAACTCTGTATTAATCATCTCTTCCGAATAATTCAATCCAACATTTTCACATGTAGTGCTACTGTACACAAGAAAGCATTTAACTTGAACCACACAATGAGGTGTGAACTAATTTAGGTTAAAAGGATAGTTCACCAAAAAATGAAATTGTTTTGGATCTCGCCTGACTTTGTAAATCCACTTCAAAATATCTTCTTTTGTATTCAAGAAAGAAAGTCAGATGGGTTGGGAATGACATGAGGGTGAGTTAATGATAGATGACAATTGTATTTTTATGTGAACTATCCACAGCAGGATTTGTTTCTGAAAGCAACAGGTCCAAAACAAAGACCAAATACTGTTTCCATCTTTCATCATTTATGTAACTTTGTGAAAGCTTAATGTGCCCTCTCAAACTATATTAAAATAATAGGACAGTGTGCAATAGTGCTGTTTGAACTGTAAAAAAACAGTACAAAGACATGAATTCCGTGGACACAATGAACCCTTCATTGAAGAAGAGATGTGGTCTGGATTCTTCTTACACCCTTCACTCTTAAAAAATAAAAGGCTTTATTTGCATCAATGATTCCATGAAGAACATCCATGGAACACAAAAGCTTTTTTATAGTGGAAAAAGGTTCTTTAGATTATTAAAATGTTCTTCACAATAAGGATAAATAGTTCTTTTAAGAACTGTTTCACAAGTTCACACTTGAATAAAGTAAAGAGTATGTGTATTTAGCATGCTGTCCGGGAGGGTACCGTTCTCAGAATGTGGCCTGGACCCAGAGTACTTCCCTCATATCCCTGGCTGGGATAAGAACAGATAAGAGTGAAGAGTGGGGAGTTAGGGTGGAGGATGGATGCTGGAAAACTGTCATGGGACAGAGGTGAGTCGAATGTTTCTATATATGCCTCCTCATGCTGATTGGGTAGATTATCTGAACATGCTCCTCCTGAACTTTGTTAATAAAACAGCATTCACTGAACAGATCTTTGGGGAAACCAAAATGGTTCTTCTGTATCTCTGTTAAAACCCCCCTTTGGAACCTTTGTTTTTAAACTTTATTTTTACAGTTTGTTCCTGTAAAAATAACGCAACCAATAGACCATAACTCCTGCTTTGTTTCAATAGCAAATCAAAGTTCAATTTCTCATTTTGTGCTTTCATTGTTAATAATTGCACTAAATTACATATAAAGTGACCTAAAGGAGTCCTTCTCTACACTTCTGCCCAAAAGTTTGGGGTCAGTATCATTTCCTGTTTTGGAAGAAATTAATACTTTTATTCAGCAAAGACACTTTAAATTGACCAAAAGTCTGCCAGAGGCTAGTTATTTTAGTTTTAAATATGGATAATTTTCTTACTCAAACTCAATGCTTTGCTTCAGAAGGCCTTTATTAATCCCCCAGAGCCGGAGTGGATATCTTTTATGATGGATGGATGCACTTTTTTGGGCTTCAAAATCTCTATTCACTGCCATTATAAAGATTGGAAGAGCCAGGACATTATTTAATGTAAATCTGATTGTATTCGTCTGAAAAAAGAAAGTCATATACACCTAGAATGGCTTGGGTGAACTATTCCTTTAAGTAATGGCTGCTGAAAATTCAACTTTGCCATCACATGAATACATTACATTTTTAAAATATACTAAAATGGAATTAAAATATATTAAAAGCCTAAAGGTCTAAGCTTTTGAGCATTAATGAATTTGGAGAATCTTATCCTCATAGTATGCAACTTGACTGACTCAACCTGACCACCAGACTTTCTCTCTCTCACACATACACACAATCCATCACTTTAGGCTACATAAATGGTGCCTTTGGAGTTATAATAAAAATAACTCTTTAAATGAGTTCCAAATGACACTTCTCAGAGAGCAACTTTGTGCTGGTCCAAATCCAGCCCACATCTGCCACACGTGCTGATCTAGGCCTGGGGTTCCCAAACACATTCCCAAACACACTCCATATTTTGCATGTCTCCTTTGTCTGACACACCCATTTCAGATCTTGGTGTCTTGGATAATGAGCTGATGATCTGAATCAGGTGTGTTTGATTAAGGAGACATGGAAAACATGCAGTATTGGGAAGGCTCCAGGAATCTGTTTGGGAACCCCTGATCTAGGACACATATGGCATGGAATGATGCGGGCACTTGGGTGACCGCTCCTGTTTACCAGATCTGAGCCACAAGCGGGCCGTATAGTGTTAAAAAAAAAAAAAAAAATACATTTATACTCTTTATACATTGACTCGGTTAAGTTGTATTTACTTAGAATTTTAAGTGTTTTCTTGAACACTTAAGTGTTTTTTTTGATGCTGTTCACTTTATTTAAACAATTTATTTTGATTTAACACCATTGTTTTTGGTTCAAATGTAATTGCATTATGTAAAATTGACTTGAAATTTTACACCTGATGTTTTCATTTTGAAGTACCATGTTTCAGTCAAGTAACCCAATCAAACAAGACTTTCACTTCCCATCATGCTTTGCACCGGGTTGAATTGGGAGAGTAAATGTTGAAAAAGTGTTATTTTATGCATTTTTCAGGAGAATATAGAGAGATGTTTTGCTGTTTAATGTTCTATTATGTAAGTTTTTATTATTTTAGTGTTGTTTGGAGATTGGAGATTACCGTTGTGGTGAAGTGTAGAGCTAACAAGATTTTTTGTCTTTTTTTTTTTTTTTTTTTTTTTAAACAAGGGGGATGCCATTCCCCCATAGTTAAAAGCTCATATGTAAAATTTCAGTCAGTGATGTGGCTCAGACAAAATGCATCAATCCTGAGAATTACCAAGTATCTGTGAAATCTTGCCATAACAGGACAGGCTCAAGGCTCTTCGAATCCCTGTCAGATTCCCTCAGAATATAAACTCTTCTCTCAGTATAGTTAGTCTTACACTTACACGACCCAGCAGGAGACAGACAATATGATCAATACACAGAATACCTGAACTGCTCATGTTCTAAATATATCCTGACCTGGACCTGACCATGAAACCTGTTACAGTCTGTACATGTATATTAGATGTTTCTAAGAGCCCATATTTTCCATTTATAACACAAAAGGACATATAAGCAATGAAATAACCAAATATACTACCAAAACCCTATTGCTTAGAAGCACAACATTTGAATTGATCTTTCCTGTGATAATCCTTCAAAGCAAAAACAGCATTATTATAATAGTATTATCAATATGTCAGCTATTGATTACACAAGCTTCATGAAAAAAACTGTGCTTTCCTATTCCATGATTATGTGGTTGTCTCAAAGTGGAGAATATAAATTACAATTTCACCACTGAGCTTTTTGTTCAGAGCTGCATTTTATTCTTGTCACGGAGCAGTGGGCCCCTGAATCAAGTCCCATTTTCGGCCCAACAAAAGCTCTATTCTCTATAGGCTAGCAGAGTGATGCTGTTACCGCCAAGTCACATTTAGTTGAAAACAATGTATGACTTTTTGATTAAGACAAAAGCTTGCACTTAGACTCAGTGCTTTGGGTTAATAAAGGTATTGACCCACACAGTGGAAAAAAGCTCTTGAGGCCTTTTAAGGCTTTAAAGTCACCATGAAATCATAATTGACAATTTTTATTTTTCTTATGAAATATTGCGATTTATCATTGCACATTCTTTCTTTGTCCTTGCGATATTTAATTAAAATAACTTCCCCTTCCTGTTGCAATGACATTTCTTCTTTGATGACGTATTTACTGGTCACCATGATTTTGCCAAGTAAGACATGTTCCTGAATAAAAATATTTAGTTGATCCTGGTACAACATTCCTGTCTGAAAATGTAGTCCTAAACCTATAAATCACGTCTCTAAACGTTCTGGGAACATTATAAGGTGACAGGTTCCCCCGCTAGAAATTTTACGTTCCCAGAACATTCTCAGAACATCCCCACTGGTGTTAAGGATGTGTCTAGTAACATTCCCAGTATGTTCAGAGACAGTCATGATGTGGAGTTCTTTTAAGTGTTGGGGGACTTTATTTGGTGGACCTTCAGGGAACATTCAGGATGTTCTGGGAATGTTTAGGGGACTATAGGACGTTCTGTTAACTTCCCAAATGTCCTCTTTGTAACGTTCTCATGCGACCATAACATAACCAAAATAAAACGTCACCCTAAACTCATATCTGGAACGTTATTAAATGACCAACAGAGGACCATTCTGTTAATGTCCCAAATATCCTCCTTGTAACATTCTTATGTAACCATAAAATTAACCAAATTCGAATGTCCCCCAAAAGTCATATAAGGAACCTTAAACTGCAGCACTTTCATTACCAAAAGAGGGAGTTTTAGAAACGTCCCAAATGTTCTGTAAAGGTTCAGAATTTTCATCACCTTTAGAGAACTTATAAGGAATGTTGCACAAGGTCCTGAGAACATCCCTTCTGCGTGGGTGTTTTATAGAAAATAATAAAGTTTGAAGTCACCATTATGGAGGTGAGCGTTTGCTTTAGATGGGCTCTTGATTCTTGACATTTTAACATTAGGGTTTTTTTTGGGCTGCTTTAGCCGTGTTTTCAAAATGTGCTTGTTACAGCAAAAATTGAAATCAACATTCTGATCAGATGACTTTGGTTATTTAGTAGTAATGATGATTTAATCATTATTGAGTGTCCTGATTCACTGATCCTCTCAAGAGACTAAACTCAGAGTTTTTTGAGTTTTATTTATTTATTTTTTTTCATTTATTATGCTGACAGAGCTTTGAGCGGTGTCTTTTAGACTCACACAGACATCATGAATCAGCGTATGAACCTCAACAATG
Organism: Chanodichthys erythropterus; assembly: GCF_024489055.1. Taxonomy (NCBI): domain Eukaryota; kingdom Metazoa; phylum Chordata; class Actinopteri; order Cypriniformes; family Xenocyprididae; genus Chanodichthys; species Chanodichthys erythropterus. Next base: position 34,048,590 of record NC_090234.1, on the reverse strand, counting down.
GTGACAAAAACAAAAAATCACTTTAGTAGTTTGTTTTGTGATGTTCAGAAATAATCTGTTGTGTCACCATTGTTAAGGTTCATACGCAGAATCTTGATGTCTGTGTGAGTCTACATAATCCTGTCTGGATAATTTCTACACAATGATAAAAACTTTCAAAATTTCAAAGCATGGTAAGATTTTTATAATCATAAGACTACAACAACATGAAAAAAATACAATATTCAAAGATAGAATTGAATAAAGCCACGTTATGATGACAAAAACATCAACTATGAGCAACAAAATGTGTTTTAGAAACACACAATTACAACAATTGGAGAAAAAGTTATGTTAAAATGTCAAGAGTCAGAAGCCCAACTAAAACAAGTGCTTACCTCCGTAACAGTGACATTTATCAATTTTGATAAAACATCAACACCTCATTAAGAAGATTTGAATGAAAGAAATAAAGTCAGAGTGGTTTGTAATAAGTGAAAATGCAGAGATCTAAAGAGATCTGTTAGTGTTTAATGTTTCTGTTATCTGAGTTTTGTGAGGTTACCATTGTGCTGGAGAGTAAAGCCTGCTTCAGTCAGTTATGATCCAGAAACATTGATTTTCTACTGCATGTTGCTTTATTTAAAGACTACAGTAAATGTGTAGTTGCTGATGCAGTGATACATTAATTACATTAGCTCATGCATGTTGTCAGCTAATGATATACTGCAAGAGATTTGTATTTTAAAGAAAACGTTTCAATAACAATCTAGGAAATACCTGTATAGAGCCTTTTTTTAAAAAACATTTAATAAAAAAATTTTTTTTGTTTGAACAGCCACATTTTTATATGCTTCTGTGGCATTTTATATTTACATAAAGAAAATACATAAAATCCCATCCATTTTTTTCAGTCATTGCATTTATTAAATAATTTTTTTAAATACTGACACCATAACGTTTGAATTGGGTTTTTTTATTGCGTTCCACTATATTCAACTATATTACCTAAAACATCATTTTCCCACATCTATTTTGAAATTTCTGTTTGTTTGCCAATGATGATACTGTTGCTGTTGTTGCCAGTGAATTTATTTCTCACACCAATAATTTCCATAATTTCATCCACATCACACAATGTTTCTCAGTCTTCTTCACAGTGTAAGGAAAGAACACTGAATTTTGCATACCTCCCACACCTTAATATCTCTGCAGGCCTCTTCTAGTGCTTTGAAGAGTTACTTTCTCATATGGTTGGAGTCAAACACTTTCCATCTCAACTGACATGCAAATGAAGTATTTTTTAACCCAAATGCAGACAATTTATATTCTAAAATATTTATTTCAATAGGAAATCAGAAAAAGAATTAGACAACCCACAGGTGTAAAAATGTGTGGAACAAGAAGGCTGACAAGGAGATACATGAAAGCTAAAAAAGGGCAATTAAGCAAGACAGAATTGACATTAATGAGAATAATTATTGACTGTAAACCCATCTGGCTCTGTCAGGATCTGGATCAAGATCAGCAGAACTTGGGTCACCTTGACTTCCAAGATACTGCTGAATAATATGTAAGCTATATATGTTCAAATACTGATAAAAAACAAAAAACAATAATAATGTTTCATAATTATTTAAAAAAGTTTTATGTGGTGGTTTGAATGTATTGTCTTGAGTTTGAGTGTAGTTTGTCACATTCAGTCAGAGATGATTAGTTAGTGTTAATCTGTTAATCACATTCACAAAAAGAAAGTTTGACTGAGATCAATTTTAGTAATTTATTTGTCTGCAAAAACAAAAAGCATGGACTTTGCACTAATAAATCATGATTTATCTATAGTGGGCTGAAAAGTATTGATCTAGAAGTCACTGCCCTTTCATGTTGCTCATGCTCAAAATGAATCATGCAGTCATGATTTATCAAAAAAGTAGTTCAGAAAAATGAATTTTTGTGGAGTGGTTAGCTTAGTTTGTGTGTGTGTGTGTGTGTGTGTGTGTTAAGCCAAATCAACCCGGTAACACCACTGCAGAATAACAAAAAGCAAAGAGTGGTTTAACATTCCAGTGGGTTCTAAATGAATGAAAAACTAAGAGAAAATACAGGCACATTCTGTTCCTTAAATTCTAAATGAAATAGTTTAGGGCTACTGCTGTGTATCCATGCCAACATGATTCTATTCTTCTGGGTTACTAGGCTCTTAGCCATCTTGAAAGAACCATTCAGTGAGAAAGTTGATTGAATGAAGACAGAAAAACACATTTTAGTACAAACTATATAACAAGCAACATAGGCACTATGTTGATATTGATGTGTCTTAATAATACACTTAAATATATTTATTTAGAAATTAATTAATTACACTATAATACTCAGTACAGACTTGCAAAAACATCACTTGCTACCTTCACAAAAAATCACTGGCACATTTACTGTATATATCCATATTGACAATCAATATGGATATTCCATCCTTGCTGTACCAAGAAAATTAACATAACATACAAAAAAAAAATCTTATTATTATTGAATGAGACCACATCTTTAGTGAAGTTGACAGTTTATTCAAATTACACAATTAAAAACTTTTCAAGTTTTTCAAGTCTAAGCACGGCATGTAGTGTCAGCATGATCTCGGTACTACAATTGTTCTATATAAAAATATTTAAAAATTTACAGGTTAATTTCAGAAGAGATAAACTACTGTAACGCCACAAAGATAGCTCACAAATGTATTGCTAACACGATGGTCTAGTAGTACGTCTCTCTTTCCACCCAACCTGCAAAGAAAGAAAAATGTTTTATTTTTTACAGATAAAAATAGAAAATGATGCATTCATACAGTACATAGACATACATTCGTATTCATTTAAATTCTACAATACAGTGCAATTGCTTAGAACACGGGTGCAGTTTCCTGATTACCTCCAGGGTTCCTTCTAAGGACGAGCTTTCTGATTTCATCATAAATAAAGATGAGAAGAGAGTATGGCAAGGCACAGAACCACCAATTGAGCCTGTATATAGAGAGCAGAACATAAACCAAAGAACCAGGCGAGAAATAACTATGTTTGTTGTATACAAATCAATTTTAGCCTACTTGAGTGGGTACATTCTGAGAGCCACATCCATGCCAGGGCAGTAAGACAAGAAAGCCGCTAGTGCTGTTTCCTCAAACAATCCAAAGATCAGGATTTTGTTCCTGTAGTTGTACATAGACAATAGTAGTAAATAGACAATAAATGAATGAAAATCTCTTCAAGAACACGGCTTACGCTCATTCAGAGCTCATTTGTTCTCCCAGACTCACTTCATTCCCTGCTGGAAGACAGAATTACGCCTGGTCTTGCAGATAATCAGATCGGCCCACTGCACAATCACAATGCTGGCGAAGAATGCTGTGTGGCAAGTGAACTCCACAATCTTTCTCTGTTCGTATGTCTGAAAAACATAAAAGTGCTTTGGTAAAATACTAATCTAAAAGTATTACTTAAGAATACTTCATGAAATAAAAAGTAGGGTTTTGGAGCTATATATAACTATATGTTTGTGTACTCCTAAATGCTGACAAGATTCAGTTTTAGCAGATGTACACTTTTCTTTTTAAAAGAAATTAATATTTTTATTCAGCAAGGATGCATTACATGTATCAAAAGTGACAGTAAAGACATTTATAATGTTACAAATAAATTCTATTTCAAATAAATGCTGTCCCTTTGAACTTTCTATTCATCAAAGAATCCTGAAAACTGTTTATAATAAGAAATGTTTCTTGAGCACCAAATCAGCATATCAGAATGATTTCTGAAGAAGGATCATGTGACACTGAAGACCGGAGTAATGGCTGCTGAAAGTTTTACTGTTTTTACTGTATTTTGATCAAATAAATGAAAGCTTTGTAAGCATAAGAGAATTATTTTAAAAAGAGAAAAACTTCTTTCTCTTTTGGGAAAATAGAGCAATAGGTACTGTGGAATGACAATACCCCTCCCCCTTATTAGCATGTCGCAAATCATGGTTCACAACTGTGACGTAATTCATAATACCTACCCACTGTTGTCCGTAACTGTCTTCCAGGTCATTAATATGTTTGTCATCCCAACCAACACGAATTCCTAGTAGTCTTGATGGTAAAAAGCCATTTTCGGCAAGAATGACAAAGTATGCAAAAAATCCAGCCAGAGCCTGAATCATACCTGCAGAACCAGACAAGATTTTTTTTTTAATTGTGAAGCAATATTGACATATTCTATTGTGAGAAGCCTTTATAAAGTATGGTAGCATGTTAGTCAGCAAAAATTTGGAGTGGGATTCTCAACTTGCTAATTGTAGCACCTGATCGAATACCAGTAAAACTGACTGTGGCGACCAGGGCGGGCGAGAGCCGTGAGGGAACGGCGCGAGTGTTAATGAGCTTCACCTGGGAGGCACACCGGCCTTGAATCCCTCACGGAGGAGCTCCGGAGCCATAAAAGGAGGAGCGACGTCAGTGAAGGACGAGAGAGGACCAGGCCTGGACTTTATTTTATGGTTTATTATGTTTGTGTGGCCGGCAGACGTCCGCGAGGGTCTGCCGGCATTACTTTCGTTTTGTTCTTTGTTTATTTTATGTTAAAGTATTGTTGAATGTTCGCCGGTTCCCGCGTCCTTCTTCCCATATTTATGAACTGTGTTACATTGACAATCTCTTTGGATCCTGACAGTAGTTTATTTACATTTACTTAAAAATTTTGGGGTCAGTAAGATTTTTTTGAATGAATGAATGAATGAATGAATGGGTCCTCATTTGGCTCCTAAACTCTGGAATAGCCTTCCTGATAATGTTTGGGGATCAGACTCGCTCACCCAGTTTAAATCTAGATTAAAGGCGCATCTCTTTAGCCAAGCAACCTGCTAACAGTGATTGTAAATTACATTTATTAAAGTTACTACATTATTAGCTAACTGCATTCTCTAAATTGTAATGTTGACATGCATTCTTTGTAAAGCTGCTTTAAAACAATATGTATCATGAAATGTGAAAAAAGAATACTTTCATTCAGCAATGATGCATTAAGTTGATGTGCATTAAAAATGACAAAGACATTTCTAATGTTACAAAAGATTTCTATTTTACATAAATAAGCTGAAAAGTCAGCTTTGCCATCACAAGAATAAATTACATTTTAAAATATATTAAAATAGAAAACAGTTTTTTGAAATTGTACTACTATTTCAAAATATTACAGTTTTTACTATATTTTTGATCAAAGAAAATGCAGCCTTGGTGAGCATAAGAGACTTTCAAAACTTTTGGATGGAAGCGTACGCATTCTGGCAATTGTTTTTACATTGAAGATATGTATCAGTATGTATGTATTCGCCAGGAATCAAACACACAATCTTAGCATATTTACCACCATTCTCTACAATTAAGGCAACTAGAACAAAGACACAATATGGCCACCTACCTATCTGCCCATATGCAATGCTAATAAGTCTTTCATTCACCAACTTGTCTGTTTTAGGGTTTCTGGGTTGTCTCTTCATGATATCACTCTCAGCAGCCTCATATGCCAGAGAAATAGCAGGGACCTTGAAAACAAAACAAAACAAAATGATTTACTGTCAACTCTTGTAGAGGTTGAAAGACCAAATACAAGTGTGAAAAAGAAAATAACCCAATGTGTTCTGCACTGACCATGTCTGTTCCCAGGTCAATACACAGAATGGTAACAGTTCCTAAAGGCAAGGGGATGTTGGCGATAATGAAGAACAGAAAGGGTGTGATCTCAGGGATGTTACTGGTCAGGGTGTAAGCAATGGACTTCTTCAAGTTGTCAAAGATCAGACGGCCTAGAGTGGAGAGAAAACACTAATAAAAGAGCCCACAACAATGAGAAGATATGAATAAAGGTCTCCCGTACCTTCTTCTACGCCTGTGACGATTGAGGCGAAGTTGTCATCTAGCAGGATCATGTCAGCAGCCTGTTTGGACACGTCTGAGCCAGCAATGCCCATAGCAACACCAATATCAGCCTTCTTCAGTGCAGGTGAATCATTCACACCATCCCCTGTTACAGCCACAATGGCTCCCTTTGGAACAGAAATGATTTATTAACATTAACTCAAAATTGCAATTTTCTTACCATTTTCTGAGGGGTTGGTGGAAAACTTGTATTTGTATATAAGAATAAAATAGAAAAATGTTAAATAAGCTTAAAGGGTTAGATCACCCAACAATGAAAATTCTGTCATTACTCACCCTCATGTCGTTCCACACCCGATCTTGTTCATCTTCGGACCACAGATTTAGATATATTTGATGAAATCTGAAAGCTATATGACTTGTCTATAAAGCAATATAATCAACACTTTCAAGGTTCAGAAAGGTACTAAAAACATCATTAAAACAGCTGACGTGACTGCAGTGGTTCAACCTTAATTTTATGAAGCGACGAGAATACTTTTTGTGTGCAAAAACAAAACAAAAATAACACCTTTATTCAACAATCTCTTCTCTTCCCTGTCATTATCCTTATGCAGGTGACACAGTAAGCACAGTGAAGGCTTCAGTGTTTACGTCCGAATGCTGGCTCAGTATTGGCCGATGCTGATCACGTGAGCAGCATGACGCATGTGTGTGATGCTGACACAGGAGCTGGCCAATAATGAGTCGGTGTTCTGACATAGACCCTGGAAGCACTGGACGTAAACATTGTATAAGAATGACACAGAAGAGAAGATATCGTTGAATAAAGTCGTTATTTTTCTTTTGTTTTTGTGCACAAAAAGTGTTCTCGTCGCTTCATAGAATGAAGGTTGAACCACTGCAGTCACGTAGATGGTTTTAACAATGTCTTTAGTACTTTTCTTGACTTTGAAACTGTTGATTATATTGCTGTCTATGGACGAGTCATATACTTAAGATATTTCACCAAAAATATCTTAATTTGTGTTCTGAAAATGAACGAAGGTCTTACGGGTTTGGAACGACATGTGGGTGAGTAATTAATGACAGAATTTTCATTTTTTGGGTGAACTAACCCTTTAACCCCAAAGTTAATATTAATACTGTTTTATTTATTTTTCATTCAGCTTCAAAAAACTGGTCAGAAATCATAAAATGTATTGTGATTATTGTGATTAACTGTGATAAAAATGGTAACGAAGAGAATCTATAATCACATGTTCATCTTTTTAGGCAATATTCTTTGCAAAGATGCAAAATTTTGTTTCGAATCAGTGGTTCGGAGCACGTATCAAACTGCCAAAGTCATGTGAACCAATTTGAAATTTCGAAATGTTTCGAAACACATGACATAACTAAGCCTCATTTACTGAAATCACGTGACTTTGGCAGTTTGATACACGCTCTAAACCACTGATTCGAAACAAAAAATTTGTAAAGCTTCGAAGCTTCATGAAGCAGTGTTTTGAAAGGCCCATCACTAGATATTGTTGAATAAAGTTATTTTGTTTTTTGGCACACAAAAAATATTCTCGTTGCTTCATAACATTAAGGTTGAACCACTGTAGTCACATGAACTGTTTTAAATATGTACCTTTCTGGGCAGTGTTAATGATCTTGCTGGCAATGGAGGCCTCACTGAGCCATCGGATTTTATCAAAAATATCTTAATTTGCATTCTAAAGATGAACGAAGGTATTGCGGTTGTGGAACGACATGAGGGTAAGTAATTAATGAGAGAATTTAAATTTTTGGGTGAACTAACCCTTTAATATGCTAAACGTAGTTCCAAACGTAGGTTCGGGAGGAGCCTAAACATTCAGTCCTGTCAATCATCATTATGAGCGTATATAAGCAGCAGTCACTACGTCATCCCAGCGACAATTCTTCCAGCATCCCTCCTCCTCCCCATCTCCTCCTCTATTTCTCTTTTTCTCCCTCTATGCAGTATTATTATAGGGGGGTTTAACTCAGAGCTCGAGCCGAGCCTCGGGTTTGAGCCTCCTTCGAGGACAGCAAGCCAAGTTTGTTTTACCATTAACCATTCACACTGAATGGTGAACTTGTGAATTTACTGTTCGAGAAACATTTATTACTATTAGTAATGTTGGAAAAAGCGGTGCTTATCTTACTGATTCCTGTATTTTAAATGTACATGATACTTAGTTGCATTTTAATTTTAAAAGGGTGTCTCTCAAGAGTGGGGATCAAATTTTGGGGTCCATGGAACCAAAAGGTTTGAAAACCCCTGTTCTAAGCTGTCTGTCTAATTGAAGTATAAAGGTCCACAACCCATTGTTTAGATATATATTCAGAAGTTCAGTCATTACCTGTCGCTGACACCCCTCAACAATAATCAGTTTCTGCTGTGGTGATGTTCTGGCGAACACAATTTCTGTGTGGTACTTCAGAATATCATCTAGCTGTTCAGCCGTGAGGTCCTTCAGGTCTCCACCATGAACCACACAGGCCTTTGCATCTCTGAAAATAGACATTCACTGTGTTATTAGATTCATATCAAGGCAAGTTACAGTAACGTTTTTGGTAAAACTAACACACTGTGATACCTGGGGTTGACCTCATTGACAGGTATATTCAAGCGAGCAGCAATGTCTTCCACAGTCTCATTACCCTCAGAAATAATCCCAACACCCTTTGCTATGGCTTTTGCAGTGATTGGATGGTCACCAGTTACCATGATAACCTAATAGTTCAGAAATATATGTGTAAACTATAATTATATAATAAATTCAGCACATATGCTGGATATGTATCTCTGCTTTACCTTTATTCCTGCACTTCTGCATTTGCCTACAGCATCAGGTACAGCAGCACGTGGAGGGTCGATCATTGACATGAGACCCACAAAGCACAGATTCTCCGTAGGGAAATTCACATCCTCAGTATCAAACTGGAAACCTTCTGGAAACTGTTCATCGGGGAGGTAGAAATGACAGAAGCCTGTTGGAGAAGAACATGAATGATCAGTCCAGGTGAACTCACAACTTTTATTTGAAGAAGCAGTTTTTTCTCTTTTACCCAAAACTCTTTCTCCAAGGCCACCAAGCTCCAGATAAGCATTCTGAAAGGATTCTTTCATTTCGTCATCCAAAGGCTGCTCCTTCCCTTGTATCAATATAGTAGCACAGCGGTCCAGGATTCTCTCCGGGGCTCCTTTCACGACCAGCAGGTGTTTAGTCTCTGTGCCACCATTTGGGTTCTTGTGCACTGACAACTATCAATGCATGCACCAGATCATTTCAGATAATGATGAGATGCATTTATTTCAGAAAGTAGTATGTGAAAATTCAGGCTGTCAACTGAACATGTTTATTTAGTGTGATTAATTACGAGGAATATTTCTACCAATCTTGAAATAACAGCTTTATGTTTTTGGCCACAAATCCACAATTCAACACAGACCCATTAAATTGGACTAATTATATTCCATATTTTATTATTTTTTATTTGAAATTCTTTATTTATTGGCATTCCAAATAAGAATCCATATAGAGATGTTAGATCCTACATCCAGTACCTGATATTTGTTTGTAGAGTTGAAAGGGATTTCCGCCACTTTGGTGTACTTTTCTCTCATTTCTTTCACTGATCCACAGCAAAGCTCAATGCATTTCAACAGAGCAGATTCAGACGCATCCCCAGCAACATCTCTCTAAACATTTAAACACAAAAGAGAGATATTTCGTTTAAAATCTTACAAACAATGTTCACAATGAATATGTGACATACATGTTTTTACTTTCCAATTTTAATAAGGATCATTATTGGACAGTACACTGACAAATTATAATAATGATATAATCAATCAATCAATCTATCTATCTATCTATCTATCTATCTATCTATCTATCTATCTATCTATCTATCTATCTATCTATCTATCTATCTATCTATCTATCTATCTATCTATCTATCTATCTATCTATCTATCTATCTATCTATCTATCTATCTATCTATCTATCTATCTATCTATCTATCTATCTATCTATCTGTCTGTCTGTCTGTCTGTCTGTCTGTCTGTCTGTCTGTCTATGGTTTTATATAATAGTTCATAAGTTTGGGTCGGGAGGATTATTTAAGCTTTTCAAAAATAAATCTCTTACAGTACGTTCACTATGGCTGCATTTATTTGATCTAAAATACAGTAAAAACAGTAATATTGTGAAATGTAATTATCATTTCAAATAACTTTTAAAATATGATTTATTCCTTTGATGGCAAAGCTGAATTTTCAGCATCATTACTCCAATTTTTAGAGTCACATGATCCTTCAGAAATCCTTCTAATATGCTGATTTCCCCCTCATGAAACATTTCTTATTATTATCAATGTTAAAAAAAGTTGGGCTGCTATATATATATATATATATATATATATATATATATATATATATATATATATATATGTATGTATATATATATATATATATATATATATATATATATCTATATATATATATATATATATATATATATATATATATATATATATATATATATATGTATGTATATATATATATATATATATATATATATATATATATATATATATATATATATATATATATATATATATATATATATTGGTTTATACATATGCTTCTTTAAAAAAGCATACACCCACCAAAAGTTACTGTATAACTTGTGCAATGACCCATACATGAACATATACCCTGTGACATAGGTTAGTATAAGTATAATAAGTATAGAATAACTGCTGTGCATCACATCAAAAACGAACCTTCAGAATTGGCACATCGGTCTGTTCTGCCAGGAACACAGCCCTGTTGCAGAGCCCAGCAATGCGTGCCAATGCAGTCCAGGTGGCCGAGCTGCGGTCAAAGGAGGTCCCGCTCTGATTTTCTGTGGTGTCAGCCTCATGGATCTGGTTATCAAACCACATGTGAGCTACAGTCATGCGATTCTGCGTTAATGTGCCAGTTTTATCAGAACAGATGGTTGAGGTTGAGCCCAGGGTTTCAACGGCCTCAAGGTTCTTAACCAAACAGTTTTTCTTAGCCATACGTTTAGCTGTGAGGGTGAGACAAACCTAAAGAATGAGAAACAGAGAGTAGGTGTCATGCAAATATAAGGGCCTAACTTTGAAAGCAATAGTAAGTAAGTTTGAACTAACTTACCGTGACTGTAGCAAGAAGACCTTCAGGCACATTGGCCACAATGATGCCAATAAGAAAGATAACAGCCTCCAACCAGGAGTAACCAAGAACGAGAGACAGAATAAAGAAAGAGACACCCAGGAAGACAGCCACGCCGGTGATGATGTGGATAAAGTGTTCAATCTCAATGGAAATGGGGGTGCGCCCAACCTCTAGACCAGACGCAAGTGTTGCAATTCGGCCCATTACAGTACGGTCTCCGGTGCTGATGACGATGCCGCGTGCAGTACCTAAAACAAGTGTGAAGTATTACAAGAAACAGAAGACACCAAAGTTGAGGCTTGTATTTTAAAAAAAATAATAAATTAATACTGTATTCGGCAAAAACACATTAAATTGATTAAAAGTGACAGTAAAGACATTTAATGTTACAAAAATTTCTATTTAAAATAAATGCTGTTCTTTTGAGCTTTACATTCATCAAAGTATCCAGAAAAATATTAATGGTTTCCACAAAAAAATATTAAGCAACGGTTTCAACATTGATATTAAGAAGAAATCTTAATTAAATGCACCAAATCAGCATATTATAATTAATTCTGAAGGATCATGTGACAATGAAAACTGGAGTTATGGTGGCTGAAAGTTTTAAAATATATTCAAATAGAAAAGTTTTTTTAAACTGTAATAATATTTTGTTGTATATTCGATCAAATAAATGCAGCATTGGTCAGCATAAGAGACTTCTTTAAAAAAAAAACATCAAAAAATCTTACCAACTCCAAACTTTTTAACAGTAGTGTATGTATATCATATTTACACATGACACAATTTAAATATTATACTGCTTTTATACAACAGTTCAATAAACAAGAAGTTAAAGGATTAGTCCACTTTTAAATCAATTTTTCCTGATAATTTACTCACCCCCATGTCATCCAAGATGTCCATGTCTTTCTTTCTTCAGTCGAAAAGGAATTTTTGATGAAAACATTCCAGGATTATTCTCCTTATAGTGGACTTCAATGGCCTCCAGATGGTTGAAGGTCAAAATTACAGTTTCATTGCAAAGGGCTTTAAACGATACCAGACGAGGAATAAGGGTCTTATCTAGCAAAACGATCGGTCATTTAAAAAAAAATACAACTGTATATGTTTTATATAAATAGATGATCTTGTATGTGCTTCCGCAAAAAACTTACGCCATATGTCCTCTGCCTTCCCTATTCTACTAACGGAACTAGCGCCGTGTTCATTACGTGAGTAGAATAGGGAAAGCGTTGGACATACAGCGTAAGCTTATTGAAGAATGCAGAAAGCGGAAGCACATACAAGGCGATCATCTGTTTATATAAAACATATACAGTTGTATTTTTTTTTTAAATGACCGATCGTTTCGCTAGATAAGACCCTTATTCCTCATCTGGTATCGTTTAAAGCCCTTTGAAGCTGCACTGAAACTGTCATTTTGACCTTCAACCGTTTAGAGAAACGATTAGTCCACTATAAGGAGAATAATCTTGGAATGTTTTCATCAAAAACCTTAATTTCTTTTCGACTGACGAAAACAAAGACATGAACATCTTGGATGACATGCGGGTGAGTAAATAATCAGGAAAATTTTATTTGAAAGTGGACTAATCCTTTAATATTAAGTAAATTACATTTTAGACACAATATCGCCAGTTACTTTGTTTTTGCTTTGGTAACAAAAAGTAGTTCCAAATTGTGATGGAAATATTTTATGTCAACATGAAATCTACAGAAAATGCAGACTAAGGATGCTCAGTTCAAAGACCAGTCACATGATTAGCTTAGATCATTACAAACCAATCATCAGAACAAACCACAGTGATGAAGACATTGATTTTTACTCAACTGTAAGACTAAAACCACAGTAGAATTAACCACTGGTGTTCCTGAATGAATCACAGTTGCTAAATTAAATCCAATCAGAAAATAAAATGTTTCAATGACTCACTCATTATGTCAGTCATTGTTTCATTTCTGAATGTTTGTAATTGGTTAAGTCAATAATATCATCATGAAGACAGTCACTTTTTTTGCCACCTAATGGTATAATGAGTAATTAATAATAAAAGTAAAAGTGTCAATATAAAAATAAAAAGATGTATGAATTTATTCACAATGAAATCTTAACAATTATGAGAATAGAAGTGAAACACTTTACTGAACATCTGTAGGAAATAAGAATATAAAATACCTTCTACACAATTGGTGGAGAAGAAAGCAATATTCCTGGTCTCTAGTGGATTATCATTTGAGAAATCCGGGGACCGTGTCTGAGGCTCTGATTCTCCAGTCAGTGAGGAGTTATCCACCTTAAAACATCCAATTTCAAAGATAGTTTTTACAAAATGCCACTGCCACAGAAAGGAAATGTGAATTTCTCACTACACTGATCAGCTAAGGTAAGAAATAGAGGTTTATAATAACCTTGCAGCCATGTGAGGCTATGATTCTCAGGTCAGCAGGGATCCTGTCACCACCTTTTACTTCCACCAGATCACCAACCACCACGTTTTCAGCATTAATTTGCTTCTTCTCACCATCACGGACAACCAATGCTTGCTAAAAAAGAAAAAAAGGGTTTATAATTTGAACAAAAAACACATAAGAATACAAAAATAGATTAGCTCATAGATTAGTTTATTATTTATTAGGTTTAAAGACAAAAATGGTAAAATGAATGGGAAAAAAATAGGACTGAAATTAGGAAGAAATATGTACCTGGGGAACCAAATTCTTGAAAGAGTCCATAATCTTTGAGCTCTTAGCATCTTGATAGTACGAGAAACATCCGGTGATGATCACCACAGCTGATAACACAACTCCCAAATACAGCTGCATTGCACAAAGAGATAGTCAAGATTAGATATAATACATCCAAGAAAGGAACACACATATTTTTCAGCATTCCCTCTCACATTGTCATTGGCAGGCTCATCCTCCATTGCTGCCTGAATGCCATATGCAAGAAAGCAGAGAACGGCACCAGTCCACAAAAGCATGGAGAAACCTCCAAACATCTGCTTACAGAACTTCACCCATTCTGGGATGGTTGGAGGTGGAGTGAGGGCATTAGGTCCATCACGGATCAGAATCTCTGCCGCACGGGCGCCTGTAAGACCCTGATGAAGTCACAGAGAAGACTATGTTAAGTCTATTAAGAGTCATTTTATAAAAAAAAAAAAAAAAAAACACTTGGAGGACTTACTCTGCTCAAGTCTGTACCGTATTTACGGTGGAGCTCTTCCAAAGTCAGTTTGTGATCATCCTGAAATAAATATTATACCGAAAGATTCAACCTTGGAAAAATTATGAGTGAGTGTATTAAACTGAAACAAAACTGTAAGTAAAGACTTACCAAATCCACTTCCTTTTTCAGCTCATCCATATCTTTCTCCTTCTTTTTGGCTTTGTTCTTTTTCTTCCCTCCTTGATCTGACGTGGCCGCCAGCTCATACTGGTCCCGTCCATCCTGAAATAGATGTTTGAAACATTAAATAATAACTTTAGGAGATCTTGGCTGTGACAATTGTTTATTGAGTCATTCTGTGGCAAAAGTTAGGTTATAATTCATGCAAGGGATAAATAAAAGAAAATTATGTCATTATTTACTCTCTTACGCTGTTTCAGACCTGTATAGCCTTCTTTCTTCAGTGGAACACAAAAGGAGATGTTCTGAAGACTGTGATGGATGCTCTTTTTCATGAAATTACAAAGCTTTCTGAAGCTTTCAAGCTTCTAAAAAGGATTCTAAAACAACACCATGAAAGTGGTTCATTCAGCTAGTGCGCTATATTCCAAGCAGCCAAAAGACTTGTTATATATTTAGGTGAGAAAAAGACTGACATTTACTCTGTTTTTCATGGATAATATTATCCTGGCTGTTAATCTCTGCAATTAGATAATTGAATCAGTGAATTGCAATCGAGAACCAGATCAGTTCGATTTAAATATTAATTATTAATTTCAGACTGATTCTGGTAACCGGTTCAACAGATTCACTGGAAAGATCTGGCCCAAAAGAATTATTTGTATGGCTTCAGAAAATGGTTGAACGGACCACTTTTATGACACCTTTATGGTGCTCTTACGTCCTTTGTGAAGTGTGAACAATTTAGGTCTTGTTAACTGTCACTGCATCAAAAAAAAAAAAAAAAAAAAAAATTGGAAAACAGTCTTCAAATTTTCTCCTCTTGAGTTTGGAACAACATGAAGGTTGATGTAAATAATGACAGAATTGTCATTTTTGGTCAAATGTACCTTTTTTAATAAATAAAAGAAAGCAGTGTATAATGCAAACTATGCAGTAAAGGCATGTTTTTCCCATGTTTCCGTAGTCACTTATTACCTTACATCTCATGTGGTGCAGATGAGGGCAACTATCTGATTACTAAAACATATTCAAATTACTGCCAGCCTCCTCAGTTCTCAAGGGTCTTTGATGCATTTCAAAATGAGATCAGTTTTCTCTTGACATGATCTGCTACATGGAACAAACAAGTCTAATAATGTTCTGTGGCACAGAGCCAGTCTCAACTAGGGACATGGAAGCAACCATGTCATCTTGGCCTCTATCCAACGAAAAGAAATAAGCAGAATCAACAAAGCTTTTTCCCACAGTACATTTCATTTCCAAAAGAGAACATGAGTAGGCAAAGGTGGGAGTATCACTAGTTTATCTGAGAATATCTGCGAGGGTCACACATTCGTAAACACGCAACAGATAAACAGCCACACAAAAACTGCTCATGTTTTATTCAGCTGTCCAGTCAAGCAGAGTTCACTGCAATTGTTGCCTCAGGCAAACAAGTTATGCCACCTTCAAGGTGACACATGGGAGTGTGACGGGAGCAACTGTTTGTGAGAATGAAAAATGGATCTGAGAATGTTTTTCCACAGTGGTTTTGATTTCATTGAATGATCTAAAACAAAGTCACAACAGTTGCAAATAATCCCACTTAACACCCAATTAAACACAGCTGCTTGGTTGTACAGTGAAAGAACCTATGAGTCTACTCTACACTGTGAAAATAGGTACAGCACATTAGGCTACATGTTGACATCTTTCCTTTATTCTTATTAAAAAGGATTAGGAAGTTTTGTGTTAATTCTAGTGTACTGACCTAGATAAGGCACACCATGTTAAGGGGAGGAGAGAAAACTCCACATAGAAACAACAACCTGTGACTGAACTAGTATTAGGACGTAAGAACATATGCAACTATTACATTACGCAAGAACAATAACAATAAATAGAAAGTTTATAGCAAAACAGTGGAAGCACGGTTTTAAATCATGATTCCACACTGAATATGCTAATATGGCCGGAAATAGTGATGAATATTAATGAGTTCTGCAAGCGCTTCACAGGTCATACTACAGCCTACGACACTCCCACCTCAAAATACAAATATACTGAAATATTAAATGCCGTCATAGAATAATAAACAATAAATCACTCCACAACCCAACAACATACAACATAATGATGACTACACATAATATGAAATATTTATTCTATTCAGTTTTTGAAAAATACAAGCGCTGAACTAGACGTTACCACGGTTTGTGTTATCAAAATATATTTACTTTTTATATTGAATTTTTTTAGGCTGTCACCAGCGATCTTATAATCCTTATTTTTCGAAAATAACTTTCATAAACGCATCCTGACACCCATTAATCTAAATATCAAAAATGCTTAACATAACACGCGAATTAATATCATTTTACTTACCCCAACTCCCATTTTTGCTTATGAACGGCGACTGTGCAACTATATGTTCACTTTCAAAGCCCTTTTCAAATGTCAGGAGCAGAGCATCAAATCAGCAGCAACTCTGCTGCAGCTCAACTCATATGAGAGTCTGTGTAGAAACTGAACAACCAATAGGAAGAGAGCAAACTGTGTGGAGCGTGTGTGTGTGCGCGCGCAAGAGGAGAAGTGTAAAATCTAAGGTTTGAATCCATTGAGAGAACGTTTATACCCCTAAGCATTTATAATAAATAATACAAAATAAATAATTATGAATATGACAAAGTTCACTTTAAATAGCTTGTCTGGGATAAAATAAATAGAACAGAATAAAATCAACTTTTACTTTAATATTAAAGGCAGGTAAGGCGATTTGTTCCAGAAACATTTTTTGTTGTGCTGGTTGAAAGTCTCTTCACATCCTGATTGCAGCCACTAAGTTAAGTGTTCTAATTAAATGTATTAATATATAATCTGTGGAAGGCATAGGACCATAAAAAGCCCATTCATTTCATTTGGTCCGATTTCCTACCTGCCTGTCAGCATATGTATTTTCATACCTCCATGCAGACATCACACATCATCAGCACGTTTCATGCTATGCACAGTTACACAAACATCACCGCAAACAGAACAGCAGCCACCATTTACAAGTTCCTCCTTAAAGGTGCTAAAGAGGATGTTTTGTTTTATACATTTTTGCAATGTTACTTGAAACTGTCTTTACTAACTGATAAAAGACTATTTATTAGGTGCACTGAAAGTAATAATATTAATATACATCATCTGTGCATGAGGTAGGGCCTTAAAAACATCAGCCAGTCGTTTACGCGATCATCGCGTAAACGATTGGCCCTCTGGCTTGCCAATCACTGCCATGACATTCCTTGTGAGAGACGAGCGCGGCTGCGCTCTCCAGTAACTTTCCACACTCCACAGGCGCTGCATGCAATGCTTTTGTCAGGAGCCAGGAGTAACAACTGCAGATTATGAGTTACCTGCGGTGAGTCTGACAAAATGAATCCACTAACACGACAGATCGAATGCCGGTGATAAACACTTGTGTTCCAATACGAGTGTTTACGAGTTTTGGGAGGCGTTCCCTCTAAATGAGCTGTGAAGGAGGGGGGTTGTTCTTACGCATGCGCTTATTTAAAAAAACAGTCTTTGGTTTCTCAGTTGACGAAAAGATCCTCTTTATCACCTTTAACCAAAACAACGAGCATATGCTGCATTCACGCCATAACTACCATAATTTTGAAGAGATGGAAACCTGTAGGCCTATGTGACGTTACTCTGAGCAGTTTGTGTCTCGAATGTATGCATCTCGATGGCAGCACTGTCAATGCCGAAATTAATCTGCAGCAGTCAGGTGGTACAGGGTGTTTATGTCCATTATTATTGAATGTTATGTGCTTTAAAGGGATAGTTCACCCCAAAATGAAAATTCTGTCATCATTTACTCACCATCAACTTGTTTCAAACCTGTATAAATTTATTTGTTCTGTTGAACACATAGGAAGATATTTTGAAGAACGTTTGTAACCAGGCTGCTTTGGGGCACCATTGACTTCCATAGTAGAACAAAAAAATACTATGGAAGTCAATGGTGCCCCAGAACTGTTCAGTTTCCTACGTTCTTCAAAATATCTTCCTTTGTGTTCAACAGAACAAAGAAATTTATACAGGTTTGAAACAACTTGAGGGTGAGTAAATGATGACAGAATTTTCATTTTGGGGTGAACTATCCCTTTAAGACTTGAGACTCTAAATGCCATCTCCTGTGATGCTTTTGTTTGCTCCTTGCTTTACACTTTCATGTGTTTTGTAAGAGGCGTGGCTTTTAAGAGTGCTCTGAAGGGAGGGTGGAATCTCATGCTTTCAAAGCTAGCTTGCTATTGCTAGCCTCTCTGAAAATTACCTACCCTACCTTTAAACAAAACATTTGATCAGAAATTTTTAATTTTATTTTTTAAAACTGTATATAATTCATATATTTTTGAAAATCTGTAAACCAAACAAAATTATGTTCAGTACGGTGACAATTTTATACGGAAGTGTACACAACTATAAGAGAATAACATATAAAATACAGCAAAATATGATCACAAACAACATAAAGGGGACCTATAATGCCCCTTTTACACGTTTTAATATAAGTCTCTGGTGTCCCCAGAATGTGTCTGTGAAGTTTTAGCTCGATATACCCCACATCATTTATCATAGCTTGTCAATTTTGCCCCTATTTGATTGTGAGTTTTTGTGTGTCCCTTTAAATGCAAATGAGCTGCTGCTCCCAGCCCGCTTTCCAGAAGAGGGCGGAGCTTTAACAGCTTGCGCTTCAGTTGCTCAACAACAACAAAACTGACAAAGCAACAAAACTACGATTGTCAGTAACAGTGTTCAGCCTTACATTGTTCAAACCGGAGTTGGACACTGATGGAGAGACTCAGGATGAATAGAAAGAAGTGTGTGGATAAATTTATAGTGGATATAGTGGATAAATGTATGTAGTTGCTGTGGAGTTGATTCAACTCATCAACTAGCATGTGCCGTCATGTTAATCTTTTGTGCAAATCCAGCATTGAATTGACCCTCGTTTGTGAAGCAACCACCTCTTTAAACTGCATAGATTTTATAGGATAAAAAAGATTTTATTTTTTAAACATAAGTCTTTACCTCATCATCATATTGTTCAATTAAAGGAATCACTATTTTCTGTTAAAAACAACAAAAGAAAAAATCACATTCATCATTCATCAAACTTTTCATCATTGGTTGCTTTCGCCTCCCTTGCTTGTTTTACTCTGCTTTAAGGGAACCATGACAACGTGGGAAACCAAGAACAACGCCAGGAAACAACCCTGGTGTTGAGCTGGAGCCAGTGAGCGCAAAGAGGGGTTGCCATGTAGTTTTGGAGTTGTCCTATATAACATTATTGGTATTATGTAATAATTTGTTAACTTATGTCTAAATACTATTGCATTTTAAAGCTGTTTCTCTGTAAATCTGAACACTTAACATGAGTTCTTAGGACCTATTATGCAAGAGCTTTGGTGGTAATCTGTGTATACAGCTAAGCCACCAAACATTCTTAAACGCCTGAGAATATCAATGTCACATGCAAGAGAAAGAGCTGTGAATGGTGTAAAGCAAGGCCACTTCAATGGGTTTTCCAATTTCATTTGATGCATTGCTTTTATTTTATGTGTAATCTTGTGATTACAAATGGTTATATCACTCAAGCACCCAAGCCTCTGTTTGGTGTTTTATCTGTTTATACCAAAGGGACACAGATGCTACCTTAGACAAATGCATTGTAATTCCGCCCTTTCAATCCTTTTGATCTGATCACAATTCCATTAAAGGCATTTTTTCTCATTGGGACATATCAAAGACCAGCTCCGTTTTCTCTTGATCTCCATCCAGCTCATTCACCATCTCCCCCTTTAAGGTGTCCATAGAAGTCCAAATATAGACCGAATGCACCTTTTTAAACAGGTTAGGTACACTGTCTTTTCATGGATCCTATTATAAACAAACACAAACCTGTCACGGTTTCAGATAACACCATCCGTACCCTAGACTGAGATACAATGGCCACTGTAACGGTCCTGTTGGTTGATGGACAAGCCATTTCTTCTTTCCTAGAAGAGCACTAGTGCTGGTGGGCATTCTGTCTGTGGCTCACTTTACTGATGCCTATTTATAATGACATGTCAAAACTTGTTAGACAATGAGAAAATGAATGATTTGGGATGTGACCTTAGGCATGACAGCAAACAGAATGGCACTTCATATTAACATGGCATATCAAAAAGCAGGTTTGACAAAATCCAGCTTTATTAAGGCAAAACAGATGCTTATATGTGTATAAAGTGGAACTGCTATTTATTTTGCATTAAATATGCAATGGGAAATTTAATGAATTGAAAGGCATGGAGTAAATATGTTTAATATGGTGTTGGATCCAAAATGTCAGTGTTGAATTTTATTGGTTAGAGGGTCAAAGTAAAAATATCCTTTTAAATTTACAGTGGAAAATTGGCAGCTGTAGTTGCTAAAAATACACTGTAAAAAAAATCTGGTGACAATGGCTATTATGGGATACCATAAATTTTGATACTAATTGACTGCACTCAAGTAAAATTTGGGCCTTTCCCAATGCACATTTTCTTCTGCCGAACATAAAAGAAGATATTTTGAAGAAGTTGGTAACCAAACAAACAAGTTATGCCACCTTCAAGGTGACACATGGGAGTTATACAACTCCATTGTATTGCAGGACACTAATCAAAATATCTACCCTTCTAAGTATTGACTTTTGATGAGAAGTTTTGCCAAAAAATATACTTAGGAAAAATAAAAATAGGCATATGAGTTGTTGACAGTGTCAAACTATAAAAATAATAGAATAGGTCTTGGAAAATTCTAATGAAAATGTTTGAGTTCATGTTGAAATATCAGATTTTTTACTACAAACTTTGGCATCTTGGCATCTAAAATTCATAAAAAATAAAAAAATAAAAAAAAAGATCTTCTGCTCACAATCTAAGCATTTAAATAAAAAATCTCTGGTTTTCCATTTTTATCTCTTTCAACATAGGCTAGGTTTCTCAAAGCACCAACTTTGCTGTCATACTCCAGTTATCATACTCCTCACTTACTCTGAGTTTCTGTCTGTCTTTGCATATCTGTAACTGTCAGTCTATATCTGTGTCAGCGACAGACGGTTCATCTTCACATCAGTCCCGTTGTCACGCCAGCCTTTCTTGCTTCTTTCCTCTGCACTCCATGCGTTTCTCTCTATCAGTGCACCTGTCACCACTGTCTGTCTCTCTCTCGGATGGTGCCACTCAATCTTATCTTGATGCTGAACATCTTCGATCGAAGCTCTTTGATGTTAGCTCTGTCTCCAGCTCTAAAAAGATGCAACAGATGTGAAAGTATCTCAACACTGAATGTAACAGATGATCCACTCTTGTCACATTAAAGGAATAGTTCCCCCAAAACTGAAATTTTTACTCACCCTCACAATTTTCTGTATTCTGTTTTTCCCATGAAAGACAAAAAAAAAAAAAAATCACATAGAAAAGTTTTCATACAGTTTATAGTAACTACAAGCTGTCAAGTTCCAAAAAATATCACACATGTAAAGAGGAAGTATTAAGTATTATTAATTTTATGGTGCTTTTAGCTCATTATTTTCCATTTTATTAAAAGCAGTGAATCATGCACAACATTCCAAGTCCTAACCATGGCAAAATATATTCAGATATATGTTGTCATATATTTTAATATTTACATAATATACAAAAAGGCCAATGGATTAATAAATATATTTATACATATTTATATTACAAGTTCAGTACACACAAGAAAATATTATTACAGTGGTGGTCAGAATTATTGGCACCCTTGGTAAATCCAAGACGACTGTAAAAATAAATCTGCATTGTTTATCCTTTTGATCTTTAATTCATAAAATTAGCAAAAATTGAACCTTTCATTGAAGAAAAAGAATTGAAAGTGGGGAGAAAGTCACATTATGGAATAAATGTTTATGTCCAAAACACATTTGCAACAATCATTGGCACCCTTTTAATCAATAGTTTTTGCAACCTCCTTTTGCCAAGAAAACAGCTCTTACTCTTCTTCTATAATGCCTGATGAGTTTGGGAAACACCTGACAAGAGATCAGAGACCATTTCTTCATGCAGAATCTCTCCTGATCCTCCAGATTCCCAGCTCCATGTTGGTGCTTCCTCTCTTCAGTTCACTCCACTCATTTTCATTAGGGTTCAGGTCAGAGGACTGGGAAGACCATGGCAGAAGCTTCGTTTTGTGCTCAGTGACACATTTTTGTGTTGGTTTTGATGTTTGTTTTGGATCATTGTCCCGATGGAAGATCCAACCAGGGCCCATTATTGGATTTCTAGCAGAAGCAGTCAGGTTTCTGTTGGTATTTGGTAGAATCCATGATACCATGTATCTGAACAAGATGTCAAGGACTTCCAGCAGAAAAATATGCCCACAACATTAAAGACCCAGCAGTATATTTAACTATGGGCATGGGGTACTTTTTATCCATGTGTGCACCAAATCCATCTGGTGGGTTTGCTGCCAAAAAGCTCTTTTTGTAGTTTCATCTGACCATAGAAGCCGATCCCGTTTGAAGTTCCAGTCTTGTCTGACAACTGAATATGCTGGAGTTTGTTTTTGGATGAGAGCAGAGGATTTTTCTTGAAAACCTCCCGAACAACTTGTGGGGATGTAGGTGCTGTTTGATTTTTTTTTTTTTAGGCTTTCTGACACTCAAGACTCAAATAATCTCTGCAATTCTCCAGCTGTGATCCTTGGAGAGTCTTTGTCCACTCAAACTTTCCTCCTCACTGTGCATTAGGATGATTTAGACACATGTCCTCTTCCAGGCAGATTTGTAACATCTTTAGTTAATTGGAACTTCTTAATTATTGCCCTGATGGTGGAAATGGGGATTTTCAATGCTTTAGCTATTTTCTTACAGCCACTTTCTATTTTTTGAAGCTCAACAATCTTTTGCTGCACTTCAGAACTATATTCTTTGGTTTCACTCATTGTGATGAATGATTAAGGGGATTTGGCCTTTGTGTTTCCTCATGTTTATTCTCCTGTGGAACAGGAAGTCATGCCTGGACAATTTCATGCTCCTAGTCACCCTGGTGTGCTAAAAAAAATGTAAATATGAATGGGAATATACTTTTTACTCATAAAAAATTCTAGGAGTGCCAATAATTGTGGCCAACATGTTTCGGAGAAAAACATTTATTTCATAATGTGATTTTCCCCCCATTTTCTTTTCCTTCAGTGAAAGGTTAGATTTTTACTTATTTTATGAATTGAAGATCAAAAGGATAAACAATGCAGATTTATTTTTACAGTCGTCTTTGATCATATTTACCAAGGGTGCCAATTATTCTGACCACCACTATATAGTTACATAAATATTTTACATTTAATTTACTTAGTTGTGATCTGTACAGTTATATTTAAACCTATAAATAATAACTTATTTCCACTCCTACACTTTGGCCAAATTTTTATATATTTTTAATGCAGTAAAAAATTGATAATTTAGATAGAATTTGAATTTTTTTTAAATTACTTTTTTTTTTTTTTTTTTTTGGGTGATCATAAGTGAATAATGATTTAAATTTTGATCTTTTCATAATAAAAAGACATATGGCTTCAAAAGCTATGAAATACAGCACACAAGTTATTTATAGACTAATTAAAGTTAGTCTATAAAATTATAAAATTAGTCTATAGACAAGTTAGTCTATAGACTAATTTTATGATATTTCTTTGGTCCTTTTTTGTGCTTTTTGGAGCTTGACAGCCAGCAGTCAAATGGTCAAATGGAACAGATCTATATGGAGAAATGAAAGCATATAGGTTTGAAATGACATGAGGGTGATTAAATAATGACAACATTTTAATTTTTGGGCAATCTATCTCTTAGTTTGATAGCCGTGGTAGCTATCTTGTAGTAATGTTTATACTACATCTGGTTGATACACTGTAAAATGTAATTAGTTGAGTTTACTTAGAAAGCTTAATTAAACTGTTGGGTTTAGCTACCACACAGTACAGAGCACTTAGAAATCTTGAGGATTGGTAATTCAATTTTACAAATTGAGTACTTAGTTCAGTCATGTTAAAAATCTTGTTCACATTATGTAGAAACTGCCTTTAATCTCTCAAGGATTTTTTACTCAGTTGCAACAATGGACCATACATTTATTTGTATTTATTAAACTGGAGATACTGTTGAAAATAATAAAGTTTGATGTCACCATCATGGTGGAAAGTGTTTACTTTAGTTGTGACTTTTAACATTAGTGTTTCTCTGGCTGTCGTAACTCAGTGTTTGTAAGACACAGCTGTTATGGTGAAGAGAAATACTGGGATTGATCTGTTGGGTCTGTACTTATAATGTCATCATCAAAAATCCACAGATTTCATTCCAAGGTTTGTACTTGATCAAAAGTGTGCTTTGTTACTATAAACAAGTAAATATTTTATTGCTGAAACTAGATCAAGAGACTGAGCACGGTTGAGATCATATATTTTTAATATTTTATTTGTCAAAAAACATTTTGGGCTACTTTTAGACACACAGAGACATCAATAATCAGCGTATAAATCTCAACCATGGTGACATGCAATGCATGCTGGGAGCCATCATAGTATAAAACTCATCCATGGCTCCCAGCATGCATTGCAGCATGAAGCATGTCACCATTGTTGAGATTTACACGCTGATTCTTGATGTCTCTGTGTGTCTATATAGTCCAAAATGTGTTTTGACTAGCATATTAAAAATATGATTTCAACAGTGATCCGTCTCTTGCTACAGTTTCATTGTTTATCAAAAAATACTTATTTGTTTTTAATGAAAAACCACACTTTTGATCAAGTATAAACCTCAGGATTAAATATGTGGGTATTCAATGACATCATCAAGAAAGATGCAATAGATCAATCCCAGCATTTCTCTTGGCTTTTTTCACCATAACAGCTGTGTCTTACAAACACTGAGTTACGACAGCCAGAGAAACACTAATGTTAAAAGTCACAACTAAAGTAAACACTTTCCACCATGATGGTGACATCAAACTTTATTATTTTCAACAGTATCTCCAGTTATAATAAATACAAATAAATGCATGGTCCATTGTTGCAACTGAGTAAAAAATGCTTGAGAAATTTAAGGCAGTTTCTACATAATGTGAACAAGATTTTTAACATGACTGAACTAAGTACTCAATTTGTAAAATTGAATTACCAATCCTCAAGATTTCTAAGTACTCTGTACTGTGTGGTAGCTAGTTTTATCAATTCAAAATGATGAGTTAACTTACTTGCTAAATTTAAGGCGATCGGTTTCCTTAAGTTTTTTAAGTAAACCCAACAGTTTAATTAAGCTTTCTAAGTAAACTCAACTAATTACATTTTAGTAGCGGAAAATACGTTTGCATTTGTCATGTTTATGGGAAACAAGGCTATTCCTCAAGGCTCCACATTATATCTCATGCCACCCAGATGACAGAATGTCCAGGGAAAGCTGTCTCACACTGAAACCATTATGCCATCGTACCAGCAGGATGTTACGCACAATTGTCCCTTTTCAAAGCCAGCGTGAAAGAAAGCGTGTAACAAAGAGTGAAAGAGAGGGTCACTATGTTTACCGCCATCCAAGGGAATGTTCCCTCAACCATTCACTGAGGCAGTTGTAGGGTTCTCCACTTTTTGTGTGCACTCACTGAACTCAATCTACGTCAATGGTAATTCATCTCTGCACTCATGTACTTGATGCAAAACATGAGCAATGCACATTTGATTTTTATTGGATACTAGTCTAATCATGGTCTATTGGAACAGAGAGACTGAAAGAGATAGAATGATAGAGAGAAAAAGAAAGGGTGAAAGAGAGACAGTGGTAGGATGAGGGTCTCCCAGTCTATTGCAATGCATGAGAGGGTGCCTGGCACCCTAAACAAAGAGCCGCTTGTTTCATGAAATTCACTGAGAGTGAAAAAAACTGCATTAAAACACATGGCACAACATATAAACACAACTAGAGGAGCTATAAGCACAAAACAGGCCCAAAGGGCAGAACTTTCTGACATGATTGAAAGAGAACAAGAGCGAGGAAGTCCTTCCAGAACTGTTAGGAAGACAAATGTTAAAACTAACATTAAAAGAGATTAATGTTCATGTTAATGCATCAACTGCTAACTAATGACTCTACCTGGAGAGAGCCATCTATTATAACAATTCATTTTAAAAGTAGTTGCTTAGTTGGTGAGGGACTCTGCCGATGTTCCTTCCTGATTTGAAATCTGCCATCTTTGCTTATTGGTGCTCATTCTGCTGGTGAAGGCTAAAAGCTAACAAGCTAAAAACTGACTACCTTGAGTAAAACACACAGTATTATCATATATTTTATCATGTATATTTTATCATGTATTAGTTTGTTTAGTTTAGTTGGTTAGCATGGGAAGTAGAAATCCCAAATACTCTAAAAACAGCTACGATTACACCTATTTAAAAAAAAATCTAACCTTGATGCTTCTATTCTATCAAATTACTGTCCGATTTCTGTGTTGCCTCTTCTATCTAAATTACTGGAAAAGATTGTGCTTAGTCAGCTTCAGTCTTATATATATGATAATCACATCTATGAGATCTTTCAATCGGGTTTCAAAGCACTATAGTACTGAGACAGCTTTGGTAAAACTTCTTAATGATATTCTAATGGCTACAGACCTGGGTGATTCTGTGATTTTGGTTATGTTGGATTTATCTTCAGCTTCTGATACTATAGATCATGAAATTCTCATTTCTCGGTTAGAACATTATGTGGGTTTAGGAGATGAAGTCCTACATTGGTTTAAATCTTATTTTACAAATTGGTAATTTTACTTCTTCTCCGGGGCATTTAACCTGTGGAGTTCCTCAGGGCTCGATTTGATCTCCTGCTCTTTTCCCTATACCTTCTTCCTTTGGGTTCTATTTTTAGGAAGTATGATGTATCGTTCCATTGTTATGCAGATGATCTGCAAATCTACCTGCCTGTGTCTAAGAAAAACCCTTGTGCTTTAAACACTCTGCACGCTTGTTTAAATGAGAAAATCGTGGCTTTCCTCGAACTTCCTCTTTTGAAATTCTGATAAAACAGAAATCATTGTTTTTGGCCCCGCCAATGCCAAAGCACACCATCAACACTTTGACCTCCAGTCATTCTGCTCTACTACAGCTCCCCATGTTAGAAATCTTGGGGTTATATTCGATACTAATCTGTCATTTGATAAACAAATTAACTCAGTTGTTGGTTCTAGCTTCTTTCATCTCCGCTTGCTTTCAAAAATCTCTGATCGTTCCCTAGAAACTGTTATCCATGCCTTTATCACATCGTGGCTGGATTATTGTAACTCCTTATATTATGGTATCACAAAGTCTCAAATCGCCCGGCTTTAGTTAGTACAAAATGCTACAGCTAAATTCTTAAAGGGCTACAAAAAAAATTAAGATTGTTACATTGGTTGCATAGAGTTCCGTATTGAGTTTAAAATTCTGTAACTTGTGTACAAATCTTTAAATAATCTTGCCCTCCCATATTTATCTACTCAATTCCATTTGTAAAGCTCAAATAGGAGCCTTCAATCAAATGATCAATTTCTGCTTCGGATTCCAAAAGCCTGTCTAAAGAAAGAGGAAATCATGCTTTGGCTGTAACGTTAGTCGGCCCTACCGTTGTTACAGTTGCTGGTACATCAAGCGCACGACACAGAGAAATAGTTAGAAGAGGCCTTTACTAGGAGATAAACAGGAATACACAGGAACATATACCAACTTGACATGAACAATACCAGATAACCCAGGACTGGAAACACAGGACCTATATACAAGGGATAACAAGGAGGGTGAGATGGAACAGCTGGGTGTGATGATTGTGGTGATCAGTTGCCATGGTGACTAACTGGTGGCGGGAAATGGAACAACAACAAGTCAAACAATGAGTCCAGAACAGAGTGCACAACCGTCTGGCATAAGTTATCCTTTGCAATTAAATCGGCCCCTACCATATCGGAATTTAAAAACAGGTTAAAAACCTTTTTTTTTAACTGAATTACATGTGTTTGGTTTAAGTTTTTAAGTTGTTATTTATTGACATGGCCTTTTGGTTCTTATTTGAATTATGATGTGAATTTGAATTATTTTATGTTTTATTACTTTGTTTCTTTATTGTATGTTTGATCTTGTTCAGCACTTTGGTAGGTTCTACATTGTTTAAAGCACTTTATAAATAAAATAACTTGAACTTAACTTGAAGTAAGCCCCTGCTGCTAGCTATTTTGTTTTTAGTCAAGATGGCATCAATTTGCTATCTATATCTAAATATCTATCTATATTCACCTTATTTTCCATGAAAACAAGGGTGGTGCCATAGCGTTTGTTTTGTCATCTTACTTCCGGCTGAGAGGGACCTAAGCCAGTAGTCGCTAGCGGTAATCCTATAGCTGTAACGGTAGATGAGTATTATATGCTCAGTTAGGGGCTTCCATAACAATTAGATTAAGAAGAGAGTACAATTGCATCAACGTTGTTACGAACACATTGTAAAGCGGTTGGAGTGTTGAGGTGCACTTTACAATTTATATTCAATTATACATTTTCTTAATGTTATTTGTCATTTCGCTAAAGGTATAGCTCGCTATAAACAATCTTCTAACTACTGATCTAGTTACTGGATGTGCCGCGTCAGTTTAACGGAAGTCGGATGACAAAATGCGGAAGAGCGAAAAATGGGCGTGGTGGAATAAGGTGAATAGTTATATCACAGAAATGTCCTTCTGAATGAAAGTTTACTGCTAAGCTAAAGATGAAAGAGATGAAAAATATGATGTAACAGACAGATGATGGATCTGTTTGATGTAGGAATATTATAGAAGGAAAACTTCTATACGTTTGATGTTTAGTTTTCACAAACTCACAATTCTGGCATTATACAATCCTGTCACCTCTGTCACATATCCAATTTGTGCTGAGAAAAGCTAAATTACAGACAATTTTTTGTTATAAGACAGTTTATGGCTCCCAGCCCCAGTTTTCCGCATACTTACCCTGCATATCAACTTCAATGATGGATTTCTGCACTGAAGAGACAGAAAACAATGCTTTAAGCAGGGTGTTTTATATTACTCAATACTTCATAAAATGTTCTGGGTGGCTGTTGGATATATTGACAGATACGTTGAACTGTTATTGTCAAGTTACAGTAATTCTTAAAGGGGGGTTGGCTCTCTAAAAATATACACTTGTACATTGACAGATAAACTCAAGAAACGCTGTGTCATGAGCATGCAGCATGTCTGATAATGTAAGTACTAACACATTTATGATGGATTAAAAACCAAATACTGTCTTCCCTGACTATTTTTTGTTGATTAATTAAACACTTTTAAAAACAAAAGGTTTCTTTATTGGCATCAGTGGCTCCATGAAGAACCTTTAAAGGATTAGTTCACTTTAAAATGAAAATTACCCCATGATTTAGTCACCCTCGAGCCATCCTGAGTGTATGACTTTCTTATTTCAGATGAATACAAAGTTATTTTAATATTATATTAATCACCCTGATGCTCCAAGGCTATATAATGGCAGTGCACAGAAACCACCTGTTTGAAGCTCAAGGAAGTGCATCCATCCATCATAATTCCACATGACTCCGGGGGGTTAATAAAGGCCTTCTGAAGTGAAGCGATGCATTTGTGTAAAAAAATATCCATATTTAATATGTTATAAAGTAAAATAACTAGCATCCGACAGACCACCTTCTGTATTCAACTCTGATTGTATTCGACTGAAAGAAGAAAGTCATAGGCTATACTCAAAGGATGGCTTGAGGGTGAGTAAATCATGCGGTAACTTTCATTTTAAAGTGAACTAATCCTTTAACATCCACACAGACCCTTTCCATTGCAAAAAAAAAAAAAAAAAAAAAAATGGTTCTTTATTGTGGAAAATTTTTCATTAGATTTTTAAAATTTTCTTCACACAATTAAAAATAAACAAAAAACTGTTTGCTTAGAAATTAACAATATCAAATTCACAGAAGCAAACACCTGTTGTCTCTGCTATGATACTGAATTAGATTAAGGCTACTGTGCAATAACTAATTGTTCATAAAACCCCCATTACACATCAGGCCTTTAGTTAACTGATTTGTAACAGGATAAATGCTTTTAAGATACAAATTTAGGAGCATTTTGTCCTACTAAGTCCTACTACTTTGTTCTAAATGTTTTTATAATCTGTTACAGTGTATATAGCACTTTTCTCTGCCCTCAAAGCACCACCAATGTGCAGAGTCTACCTGGGATGAAGCGATGGCAGCTATAGTGCACCAGAACGCCCAACACACAACAGCTTATTGGTGGATAGGAGATAGTGTCAATCATCTTAGATGGGAATGATTAGGAGACCATGATGATGGACAGAGTCCAATGGGCAAGTTTTGGCCAGGATGCCAGAGTTACACCCCTACTCTTTTCGAAGGACATCCTGGGATTTTTTTATGCCCACAGAGAGTCAGGACCTCATCTCATCCGAAGAATGGTGCTTTTTGGCAGTGCAGTGCCCCATCACTATACTGGGGCATTAGGACCCACACAGACCACAGGGTGAGAAGCCCCTGCTGGCCTCACTAGCACCTCTAAAATGTTGTCTTGTTCTCACTTCTGCATATTAAATAGGTCACAGTAGGTTACAAAACACACAAGTGAAGCACCAGATTTGGTGATTGAGATTTGAAAGTTACATTTGTACAGAGAAGAGTAGTGTGAACATAACTCTTGTTATGTTAAATGGAAGAAAGAAAGTCATATGGCTTTGAAACAACACAGTGGTCAGTAAATAATGACAGAAATCATCTTTGGGTGAAGCAAATCCTTGCATGTCTACTCTGATTCACTTACTGTGACAATTTATATATAGGCTTAATAGATCACTGAGATTACACATGCTAGATCACTGTCTAAATTAATCTGGCTTGTTACATTTTTGTATCAAAACATATAATGTGCTAAAAATGAAAATAACAGTTCTTTATTACTGACTTGCAATTCCCTGGCTGGCTGTGTTTACAATGTAACACATGTTGCTGTAATCACAGTGCCCTCTGCTGGAGAACAGAACTAAGTGTTCCTGTCAGATGTAATGAAAGATCAGCATGTAAAATATCCTTTTTGAACAGATTTTCTTATTCAATAGGCCACATGAGAAGGTTTTATTCAGGGCTGTTTTCTGAAAATCTTAGGGACATGGTAGGTGGTTTGAAAATAATAAAATAAAACACAAAATAAAATAATAAAATGGTAACACTTTACAATAATGTTTCATTTCTTAGCATTAACATGGAATAACAATGAACAATACTTCTACAGCATTTATTAATCTTAGTTAATGTTAATTTCAACATTTATTAATACATTTTTAAAATCGAAAAATATTTGCGAACATTAGTTTCTGCACTGTGAACTAACATGAACAAACAACAACTGTATTTGAATTAACTAACATTAACAAAGACTCATGAATGTTGTAAGAAATACATTTCTCACTGTTAGTTCAAGTTAGTTAATACATGAACTAATGTTAGCAAACGAGACCTTATTGTAAAGAGTTACCAATAAAATAAAATGAAATAATGAAATAAAAAGTGTGCATTGCTGATGAGAAAAATATTTAATTGAATTATTTAATTCAGTGTCTCTTATGCCATTCATTCACAAGTTGGCCTACTATAAAAAAGCTGACATCATAATTCTGGTGACAATTTCAGGATAAAATAGACAAAAGGAGGAAAGACATACATACAAGTCAACCACAGCCTATTACCATGATCATCTCATCAATATGATGCAGTCAAAACAGAGCACAGCTAACATAGATCTCTGCCATCTAACCCACAGAGGAAGATTCTAATGAACGTATGTTCCTGGGTTGTCCAGGAAATTATTGATCTTCTTTGCCACGTCATCAAGCTCATTAGTATTGCTGTATTTCAGAAGGTTGTGGGATCGTACAAAGTAATGCCGGAGATAATGCTGACTAACACACTTGTGTAGTTTTTGCACCAGCCGTAATACGCATCCCCTGAAGTCTTTCCAGTCCCTGGTGCAGGGGTACTTCTCACATGTCCAGAAAAGCAGCGTCTAGATGAGTGGGTAAGTGGGAAAAGTGTGTAAACTTGCTTTTGTATACAAGCAGTATGGTGTTTCAACAGCCACATTAAGTTAAATCACAGGAAGGATGATAGGAAACAGATAAAGAGCCTGTTTCAGTTGGGCTGGTATACCTGTAGATGGTAGGCAGTGATGACGGGTTTGCTTCCAGGGCACCAGATGTCCTCCTTGAGCTGTCTGACCACCCAATAACACTTCCTGCGGCAACCGCCGTCCTCATCTATATTACTCAACAGCACCTGCTCTGCCCGTGAGAATGACAGCAGCCAGTGGTAGTTTGATGTGGCCATTAGATTGAATCCGAACGACTGCAGGGAATTTATCAAGATCAACATTGAAATGCATGTATACAGTACTCGGGCCATTTTCTGTTTACTAATCAGTTTATAACTGATAAATAGTTCATAATAAAATAATATTAAAAAGTTGCATTATATATATTTTCAAATTTATATTTATATTATTTTATTTTATACATTTTTTTATTTTTTATCCCATTTTATTTTGATAATCTATTTTGAGTGTGTGTGTGTATTATATATATATATATATATATATATATATATATATATATATATATATATATATACACACACACAAACACACACACACACACTTAAAACAGAGTAACAAAATATATAATTATATATAATTACATAATTATATATGAGTGTGCAGACAGACATCAGACAGATAGATAGATAGATAGATAGATAGATAGATAGATAGATAGATAGATAGATAGATAGATAGATAGATAGATAGATAGATAGATAGATAGATAGATAGATAGATAGATAGATAGATAGATAGATAGATAGATAGATAGATAGATAAGCAAAATAGCTTTGTAAAAATATAATATGAAAATAAAACAGGTTAAACTTGATTTGGTTACACTATATTTTAAGGTGTCAGTGTTACAGTGTAATGCATTTAAGTATTGTGTAATAACAGTTAACTACATGTACTCACTGTAGGGTTTGGTTTAAGGTTAGTTGCTTGTAAATATATAAAAGTTACTGTTATTACTGTAGTAAGTACATGTAACATATAACAAAGTCACAGTAAAATAAAGTGTTACCTAAAATGTATATATATATATATATATATATATATATATATATATATATATATATATATATATATATATATATATATATATATATATATATATATATATACAGTACAGTCCAAAAGTTTGGAAAGATTTTTAATGTTTTTAAAAGAAGTTTTGTCTGCTCACCAAGGCTACATTTATCTAATTAAAAATACAGTAAAAAAACAGTAATATTGTGAAATATTATTACAATTTAAAATAACTGTGTACTATTTAAATATATTTGACAAAGTAATTTATTCCTGTGATGCAAAGCTGAATTTTCAGCATCGTTACTCCAGTCTTCAGTGTCACATGATCCTTCAGAAATCATTCTAATATGCTGATCTGCTACTCAATAAACATTTATGATTATTTTCAATGTTGAAAACAGTTGTGTACTTTTTTTTTTTTTTTCAGGATTCCTTGATGAATAGAAAGTTCAAAAGAACAGCATTTATCTGAAATACAAAGCTTCTGTAGCATTATACATTACTGTTCAAAAGTTTGGGGTCAGTAAGAATTTTTATTTTTATTTTTTTGAAAAGAAATTAAAGAAATGAATACTTTTATTCAGCAAGGATGCATTAAATCAATCAAAAGTGGCAGTAAAGATTTATAATGTTACATTATACATTTATAATGTTACAAAAGATTAGATTTCAGATAAACACTGTTCTTTTGAACTTTCTATTAAAAATTTTAAAAAAAAATTAAAATATTTTGTACAATTGTACACATTAAATGTTTATTGAGCAGCAGATCAGCATATTAGAATGATTTCTGAAGGATCATGTGAGACTGAAGACTGGAGTAATGATGCTGAAAATTCAGCTTTGCATCACAGGAATAAATTGCTTTGTCAAATATATTCAAATAGAAAACAGTTATTTTAAATTGTAATAATATTTCACAATATTACTGTTTTTACTCTATTTTTAATTAAATAAATGTAGCCTTGGTGAGCAGACGAAACTTTTTTTAAAAACATAAAAAATCTTAGTGGTTCCAAACTTTTGGACTGTACTGTATATATAAATTATATGTAAATTCATATATACACCCACTGACCTTAATACAGCGAGCGCGCTCTGTGGAAGGCCATCTCCGAAAGAGCCGGGGCCATCGAGCCCTCCTCGGCCAGTAGTTCA